>NC_044906.1:14827249-14869072 GCF_001633185.2 Quercus lobata | reverse complement strand
TCTTGGCCCCGACCCCTTGCTTCCAGCTCTAAATCCATTACCAATCTGCGCAACCGCTCCAGTTCTCGGTCTCTGTCATCATACTACCGATGCGCCGAGACGCCTGAAACCGTTCGGTGTGTCTGGGCCGACCCTTCTCCCAATCCGGACGTTTCCTCTCCTCTGGGGTGCTCCCTATCCTCCCGCCGTTTCTGCCTTCTCTCCCTCCACGTCGATCCCCGAGAAGATCCTATGGAACTGCTCGGGGCACGCCCTCCTGAACGCTCCTCGGACATTTCCCTTATTTGAGTCTCAGTCGAACCACAGTTTCGTAGGAGAGCCCCACGGTGGGCGCCAATTGTGGGAACCAGGTATGAGGCTATTGGGCCTTAACTCACTTG
The DNA here is from genome assembly GCF_001633185.2 of Quercus lobata. Taxonomy (NCBI): domain Eukaryota; kingdom Viridiplantae; phylum Streptophyta; class Magnoliopsida; order Fagales; family Fagaceae; genus Quercus; species Quercus lobata. Next base: position 14,868,692 of record NC_044906.1, on the reverse strand, counting down.
GGCTCACAATTTATTTGTAGTGGGCTTGAGGATTTCCTACTCTGGGTCGTTCTCGGCAGAGAGACTCAAAGCCACACTCAGTTTCTGCTTATCACTTGACTGTTTTCTCTCTATTTTTCTAAACCCCTTCTTCCTCCCAAACTTCTGCTATTTATAGCTAAGGTTAGTGGTGAGATTACGATTTCAGCCTCTGTTAGTGCTATTGAAGGTCCAATATTATCTGATTTAAGTGGATATTTAGGTGAGAGTGAGGTACAACAATTATGGCGTTGGAACTTGGTTCCAGCTTAGTCGATAATGCTCGGTAATGCAGTTTACCGAGCATATCATGATTTTCTCGGACACGGTTAATACGCTTGTTCGGGAAAACTTATGCCGAGCGCTTATCAGAATTCAAGGCCCAAAATTAGTTTTTACGCTAAGGCAGATCCAAGAAGGGCTTAGGGCAATGGGGCTGTTCCCGTTGGGCCTGGGCCCAAGGGCCTATATGGGTATTGGGATCTTGGTGCCGTACAGTAGTAGTATTGGTTCAATGGTTAAAATTTTACAGACTTTTTTTTTTTTTTTTTCTAGAATCAAATTTTACATCTCCTTAAAACTAAGATGAGATTTCATCTAAAGATTGAAAAGGTTTCATCGGAAAATTTTCACTGTACAGAGTACAAGTAACAAATTAAGTGAAAGTCTGAAGTCAAGTGAATTACAAAAGGTAAGGTTACATTCGCTAATTGAGTCCAGTCACAAATGGGCAAGATCTTTAAGGGGTAAAGAGCACAGCCCACAACAATTGAGCTCAATATTCAGTAGACCATTTGTATATAGTTGAGCCCAACTTAAACCCACCAAGACAATTCGCTTTGTCAAACTTTGTCACATAAACATATAAACATGAATTATAACGACAAGGTTATATATGACCTAAATTTTATGGATCAAAGTATATATATATTTTTAGAAAAATAATTTACTAAGATCAAGTTGATTCTCTTAAAAGCAATCTAAGCTCTAAACAATCAAATAAACCAAACAGGAAGCAAGTTTTTTTAACAGTCACATAGGGTCAAACTTGATTTGATGTCCCTAATTTTTGTTTAAATGGTTGATAAGTTGGTATTATACTAATGTCAATTAGACGAAAAAATTGTTCAGCTCAAAGAAGGCGAGGACACAGAAAACAGAATATTTAAGAAAATGATGAAATAGATTCTTGGACAGAGTTTAAAGATGCAAGAGCAATCATATCCTTGTGGAAAATTTTAATTGTAATTGAGGAAATCTTTAACCTGGTCATTGCAATAGGGTGAGTGTGAATGTGTGATGTGTTTGATTGCCAAGAAAGTGAGGGGGAATTAAATGAAGGAAAAAGAAAATAAAGTAATATTATTTACAATATTTGATTCAATTATTTTGAGAGTAAATTTTTGCCTAATGTGCTATTTTTTCCGTTAGTTAGGTTTAGACATGGTAAAACAGGTCAGAATTTTCTGACTCGACTTGACCCAACCCGAAAAATACCAAACCCGAACTCGATTTTTTTTTACCCGAAGCAAAAACGGGTTGACCCATGACCCAATCCATGTTTTTTGCGGGTCAACCTAACCCGACCCGTGACCCAAACTTTTTTTTGGGTAAAAAATATAATAAAATTAAGACAATATTTGTTTAATTATTTTTTGTGAGTTTTAAGGAAATAATTAAGACATTTACATAACTGCATGCAAATGAATTGAAAACATGAATGGTTTAGCATTCTATAATGAACAAAGATTTTTATATATCAAATAGCAAAGTACATGCCAAGATAATCTAGTTACAGTAGAGTTAAAAATATAAATTTAAAATTGTAGACATATATGAGAAACATTCATAAGTGTGAACATAGTGAAGGTAAAGTATCAAATTAGTATAAATTATGAATGTTTAGACCTATTTTTTAACAATTTAAGTCCAAAATAAAAGGCTTTTCAAACTAAATTATGATATTTCCTAGAGTATGTGTTGCATAACAAAGATATGATATTCTTAAAAGAGACCATATATAAATAAGTAAACAATCAAACTTTAATGCATATTCTCAAATTGAAATAGAGTGCTAACCACAATTGATAATAAATTATAAAATTAATTTTCATGATTGTAAATTTCTTATATGTTTTTATTCTTTGTCAAATGAGTTATCCAATAAGTTATTTGTAATTTTGTTTTATATTTTGGGATGTTAATATTGTGTAGAAATAAAACTTGTGTATATGTTTTACTTATCTTTGTGTTATTTTGTTTTAGTTAGTAATGTTAAAATTTGTATAATTTTAAAACTATTGAATAAGTATTAATAAGTTTAACTAAGTTCATTCTTGATATAAGTGGTGAATTTAAAGTAATGCATTTTATATTAAGTAATTTGTGGCATGACTTTCCAAATGACAAATAAATGTTGTTTCTTTATAAAAAAAAAATTAAAAAAATTCATATGAAAATTATGGATCAACCTGACCCGACCCAACCCGCAACCCAATTGAATCAACCCAAACCCAACCCGACTTGCTAGTTTGTCATGTCTAGTTAGGTTGTCGACATGTTTTTTTTTTGATGTAATTAGGTAACATGTGAGATAAGCATTCTTCTAACATTATCACGCTAGCACAAGTAATTTCTATCAGTTAGCTGATGATAAGGAAGGACAATCTTATAACACACTTCAAGATAAAGATTAAAATAAAACAAAAAATTATGTGTGGACCAAAATCAAAACTATCTTAAAAATTTTAGGACAATAGCATATTTAAGCTTTATCAATTTTTTTGGGCTTAATTACACATTTAATCCTTAACTTTTATCGCGTGTTTTAAAATAGTCTCTAGTCTTTTAAATATTTCATTTTAATTGTCATTATATATACTTTTAAGTTATGTAATATAAAATAAAAAAATCTGTGCCATTAACTATTTCAATTATTTTGAGTTGGAATTCTTTAATGAAATCCATTGAATTTTGAGAACGGAGTTAAGTGGGGGAAGATATTGATTATTCTTTCTTTTTTTATTTTTTTGCTCCTTTTTTTTTTTTTGGCAATAAAAAATAATTAAGAGTTAACGGTTGGGTAGAAACCTTTTTGTCACAAACTTAAAAATATTACTACTAAAATTGAATAATTTCAAATGATGAGAACCATTCAAAACTTTTTGTTAGGGGGTTAAGGACCATTCAAAACATGGGATAAAAGTTGCGAACTAAATGCATATGTTTTTTTTTTTTTTTAATAAGTCTGGATCCTCACCAACTTTCACAAAATATTCTATAAATGTTAAAGGTCACAATTTTTTTTTTTTTAACATATATAATAGTATCTTAACTTGAGATGTATGTTACGGGAAATTATTAGGTCCACCATATCAGCAATTTTTCCGATGAACCTAAGAATTTCTCACATGTTACATGATAATTATTTTATATCATTAGACTAAAATACTAGTTAGTCTTTAATGTAGGTGAAATTTTATTCTAAAAAAATAAAAATAAAAACAAAAAGCTGACAAAGCATATAGATTGTGTCATTGAGTACACGTGTATTACAGCTACTATGTATGTCGACGCAAATGCTGCATGTGCGCGCCAATGACGCGGGATTACACGTCATTCCACCATTACTCATTACTCATTAGACCGACCTCAACTGATGGTCACCTGTAATTGTAAAGTCTCCCTCTCTCTTCGCTATTATATACATGGTGACTGATGGTCCCCATTAAGCACTCTACTCTACAACGTGGCATTTCATAATTTGTCCATGGCAGCCATTGCCAGCTCTTAACTTTTGTTTGCTTGCTTAGACTTATCATGCCCAATTCGTTAAATTTGCATACAATCATTAAACACGACAAAGAAAAAGTTTACAAAAATAGTTAAAGATAAATATTTTTAGCTTAAAGTGGAAAATTTTCAAATTTCAAAGCTTTAAATTTAGCTCAATGCTTTTTTTAAAAGTTAATACAAATATGAGTGGAGGGGTTATTTTTGTTGTTTTTATAAATCACTGTGAAGGGTAAAAAGTTAAAATCTTTAAGTTTAGTCGGCAAATACAACTAAAAATCTATTTGACCAATTAAAGCATTTCACAAAAATAGATATAAAATTCATTACTGTAATCTAGTGTAATATGGAATGTTCTTAAGTAGCAAAAAAAATAATAATAATTACAAAATTAAATAGCATTATAATATTGACATAAAAAATAAATAAAGAGTAGGCTAGTTTTCACTAAAATTATTTTATTTAATTAATTGTTTATACTTAATACTCTCACTCAGTGTATATATATAGCTCCTGCTTTTCCAGCCTACATATCAAAAACACAATCTTACCTATTTCTCTTTATTTCACTACATAATCACTTTTGCACTTGCATCAAACATCAATTTTCATGCTACTTATTTCCTCTCCTTTTTTTTTTCCTTGATTTTAAATCCACACACCAAAATTTTGTATTATACGCATTAGGAATTGGAAAAGGGATTGAAATCTCTAAGATCTCACATCCCAATTCATGAAAATTCTCATGAGTCATGTACATCATTCATAAGCCCCACATATTTGCTACATTAAAAAGAGACACAAAATCCACTTAGTATTTGAGTACTCCACTTATCAAAACTTTTGATTACTATAACATGAAAATAATAATAATAATTAGTAGACAGTTTTATATTCAATGTTTTTTATTTATTTTTTAATTTCACTTATTGATGTAAATTAAGTCCAAATGGGTGTTTTTGAAAAGCAATAAAAACAAAACGTAAAAACTGTTTTCCAAAAGAATTCAAAATTCAATAGGAAGCCGTTACAGAAGAAAGCGAAAAGAAAAAATAGTATAGATGTAAACGCCAAAGGTGAAGAAGAAAGAGAGAACCACCGAGGATGCTCAAACCACAAGCCAAGCCAACTCGGAGAATCCCCTTAAGCTACGTCGTTTTGTCGTATCTATGATCGCGAAATTTCTCCTAATAAAGAATTGGGTTTCCTAGTTGTTTTTGTCGTTGACAATCCCAATACCCAAACAAAAAAAGGTGAGCCTCAAAACCCAGGGGATTTCTATTTGAATCTCTCTCTATTTGTGTCTATTCTTAGTTTAATCAATCTGGGTTTGTTTTATTTTTGAATTTCATATCTGGGTTTTGGTCAGAATTTGTGTTAGATCTAGAACTGGTTTGATTTCTGTGCTTAAAGCTTTCAACTTTAGCTTCATTTTGATCACTCAGATATCTATTTCTCTATCTTTTTATCTGTATAGGTTGTGTTTTAATCTAATCTATGCATGTGTATTAAGTTGTTTGGAATGTGTTATATTTGGGTTTGTGTTTGGTTGCCGAGAAAGCTGTGGAATTTAAGAGGAAAATGAGATTGTTATAGTGTCATGATGTTGTTTGGTGTTTTGGTTTCTGAGAATAACAAAATGATCAGCTTGATTAGTAAGCCAAGTGATTGGGTGGATTATATTAGATTCGAAAAAATCTTGAATTTGATGTTCCTGTAATGGGTTCAGTGGCACAATATTTCTTAGGAACTAAGCGTGGTTTTGCTTGAATAATAATATGGTCTTACTAAGTGTTTATGTATATATGTCGCTGGATTGTTCAAAATGTGGAAGTGTTATTGATCCTAAAGAAAAAAAAGGAAGATAATTGTGCTAGTGTTTGAGTTTTTTAGAGGTATTTGGCAGATTTTCCAATTCAAATTCTCTTTTTGTTTATTTCAATGGTACCCTTTAGGAATTACAGTTGTTGTACTTGGATCGGAGCTTCATTTATAAGCAAAAATAGATTATTTATGTTTTTTTTTTTTTTTCCTGTGAGTGTAGACTAAAGAAGTTCTCTGAATTTTGTAATGCAGGATATCTCCTTTTCTCTTTAATTGTTCAATGGTCAGGATTGGATCAGATTGATGAGCAATGCAGAGATCACGTAGAGCTCTTCTGCAAAGAAGAGCTTTGGAGGATACTATAAGTGGAAGAAGTCACTTGTATAAGGTTTCTCTTTCTTTGGTATTTGTTTTGTGGGGGCTTGTCTTCCTTCTTAGCTTATGGATCAGTCACGGCCATGACCATAGAGGTAAGCTTTTTAGACTAAATTTTCTTTGTACACTATTGTTGAATCCCCTTATAAATTGTTGTTGAGAACTCTAAAGAATATGCCGAGTGCTGAGCTGTTGTGCATTTTTTTTAATAAATAATGGCTATTTGGAATGTCATGTTAGATGTAATATGGGTGGTGCTTCAGTGGGTTTGCTATACTTCTTTCTGGTTATGATGGGATTCCATGCCTTTGCTTAGCGTAAGTGCATATTTTCATAGTTGGCAATCTATGCGTTTCCTTTCTTGCTCCTGCATATCTGTAATCCATCATTTTGAACTGAATAGCCTCCCTTTGATTACTAGAACATGAAATATTGGCCTGATTGCCATATTGCAGTGCTTAAGCAGGCCTTCCCCCCCCCCCCCCCCCCCCCCCCCCCCCCCCCCCCCCCCCCCCCCACTTCTGTGATTTCATATTACATACCCCACATAACCCCACCCCCCCACCCTCCCCCCCCAAAAAAAAAAGTTACTAATAAGCTGGGTTGTGGTGCACTAAAACAGGCTGAATTCCCTGCTTGCATGAGCGCAGATTGGGGGGACCTGAATAAAAATCAATTATATCTTAACCATATGCTCCAATTTATAGTATGACAATGTCAACAGAAAGTCTGACGCTATCAGCAGAACATTTTCTTTTATTCTATTTTTCAGAAAATGCAATTAACAACTAATTATAACCTTAAGAACACAATCAAAAATTAACATTTAAGGGCTAATTTGACATTGGTTATGGTAATACTCTAGTGGAGTACTATTCTGATCCATGAATTACAACCTAAAAAAAAAAAACCCAAAATTTGGAAATTATTATTATTATTTTATTGCTAAGTTATTTACGTGGGCTTAGGAGGTCTTAAATCTACATCACCCTTTACACATTGTTCTTCTAATGGGAAGATGTGCCATTTGTGCTAGAGCTCATTGGCAAATCAAATTAATGTAAAGGAGCAAAAGGCAAAAAATTCTTTGGTGGCTACTAATAACTCAGATGGTGCAGATGCAGTGCTACTTTCAATTATATCAGAAGAATTGAGCTAACCTTATCTCCGTTCTTCCTCTATTAATTCCTTAATTTTTTACCTGTTGCCAGACATAGCATCAACTCCAATTGTCTTATTCTTTGTTGATTTATTGGGTTTCAAACCATAATTTTATTAGTTTCTTCCTAAATCTTTTTAACCTCCGTGCTTGTATGTCTGATGGAACTATTCTATTATTGTTATTCCCTGTAGATCTTCTATAGAACCTATATTTATTTGTTAATTTAGTTATGTGCTGAAAGTATCTCTTAGCTACACTACATCCTGGTCAGGTACACTATTTTTAACGATTTTTGTATATTGTGTTCTAAATTTTTTTGTTTTTGTTTTTATATGAATTTTATAATATATGTATAATGTAACGTGTAATGCACAAAGATATATACATGTGAGTATATATGTGTATGTGTGGAATTTTAATGTGAATGTCTTTCCTTGCTAATTTACCTTCTTGTCTTTCCATTTACTTGGGTGAATATTTGGTGAACTCATCTTTAGTCTTGTTCTTCACAATGCTTTTTTTTTTTTTTTTTGGGAATGTACTTAATGCATAACTTGTTCTTATTGGCTGCTCTCTTCCTTTCTTTGGACTTTTAGATGAATCTGCAATACTTTCGGTTGGCATATCAACTTGGGATGAAGCTAAGGTAGAACATAATGAACCCTCAGATACTGTAGATAATTATCCACAGGAAGAAACTGATTCTCTGTATTCTTCTGAGTCTTTGTCCACAAATGGTGCTGAAACGAGAGGTTTGGGTAGTGAATTAGTTGCTAATGAAGGAAGCACAAATGATGTTCCAACTATTGGAGAGCAACTTGAGGTTGAGAATTCCAGTTCCACTCTAAAATCTGAAGGTGATGCTCCAAAGACTGGTCGCCTGTCTCATAGTGTTCCACTTGGTCTTGATGAATTCAAGAGCAGAGCTTTTAGTTCCATAAGTAAATCTGGAACTGGTCAGGCTGGAAGCATCGTACGCAGAGTGGAGCCCGGGGGTGCTGAGTACAATTATGCTTCAGCATCAAAGGGAGCAAAGGTCTTGGCTTTTAACAAGGAAGCCAAGGGTGCCCCTAATATCTTAGGTAGAGATAAGGACAAGTACTTACGAAATCCATGTTCTGTGGAAGAGAAGTTTGTTGCTATAGAGCTTTCGGAAGAAACATTAGTAGATACAATTGAAATAGCTAATTTTGAGCACCACTCTTCTAATTTAAAAGATTTTGAGTTGCTTGGAAGTTTGGTTTATCCAACAGATGAATGGGTCAAGCTTGGGAATTTCACTGCTTTGAATGTAAAGCATGCACAAAGTTTTGTTCTTCAGGAGCCAAAATGGGTAAGATACCTAAAGTTGAATCTTCTGAGCCATTATGGTTCGGAATTCTACTGCACACTGAGTTTTGTTGAAGTTTATGGTGTGGATGCTGTTGAAAAAATGATAGCAGATTTGATATCTGCTCAAGATAAAAAACTGTTTGTTCCAGAAGAAGGCACTGGTGACCAGAAAGAAATTCCCTCCCAGCCGGAGCTCACTGACAGTGCTGATATTGATCAAAATATCATACACACAGAATCAAAATATGCACATGAAACTGTAAATAGTGTGCCTGATCCAGTTGAAGAAATGCGTCACCACCAAGTTGGCAGGATGCCTGGGGACACAGTTCTCAAGATATTGATGCAGAAAGTGCGTTCACTGGATTTAAATTTGTCTGTTTTAGAGCGATTTTTAGACGAGCTGAATTCCAGATATGGCAATATTTTCAAAGAAATCAACAAAGATATTGGAGAGAAAGATATTATTATAGAGAAGATGAGAGAAGACATAAAGAATCTTCTTGACAGTCAAGAGGCCATTGTATGTGATACTTACCTTTGAGAAATCTTGGTGGTTGTATTATTTTTGTTTGATATAAATGTCAAGATCAGTTTTGTATCATCATTATATGCAGTTAAGTTTGTATGTTTGATTTCCTTTGCAGGGTAAGGATGTTGATGATCTTATTTCTTGGAGATCCCTTGTTTCGTTGCAGTTGGATACTTTACTCAGGGACAATGTTGTTCTGAGGTAGAATTTATTTCTTATGTCATACACTTCCACAACTTTTGTTGTTTTTGTTCTTCATAACTATTAGTTTATTACAGTATGAGATTAGGGTTAAGAAATTTTTAATGAAAGTATTTTTAAGCATACAAAGTTATAATAATCTTCTTATTTAATGTCTGTACATAGATGTGTTGGGCATCTAGTATACTACCTGCATATTTGATGGCTTCTCTTTTCTAATAAAATTTATTACTCATTAAAAAAAAAAAAGCTCATTATTTAATAATCTCTTTCTGTTTCTTTTTGTGGTTTTCTCTGGGTCTTTTTTTTTCCTTCTTTTTTTTTGGGGAAGGAGAAAGAGAATGGGGGGGGAGGGGGAGTGGGGGAGGGATTGAATCAAAACAAAATATACAACATAGTTGAATAAGGAAAACATAGTGATAATAGGGCATAGCAACTTTCTGATTAGCATTATGGCTTTTACCTACTCTGGTGCAAGCTGGGATGTTCCATATGTGTGGGTGGGACCGCCTCCCGTTTCCTGGATGCAGTTTTGCCTACTAGTGAACTAGAAGTAAGAATACCTAGATTGAATTCTGGATTAGAAATGAAATGCCCTGTGAGTTTGTCAGCATCTGTTAGGGGAGAGGTGATTAGAGTCAAAATTGGTATGGAACATTTGAGTTGGCAAAAGGAGTAATAAAATTTAGTAGATTTATAGACAAGACAAAAATGTTCACACGTCTTTGCCTCTCTTAGTTTCTTAATACTGACTTGTGGTGTATATATATATATATATACATACACACACGATGATATTGTTGCTTAGCCATCATTAAAAAAATATTTTTTTAGTTTTTATCTAGTTGGTTTTTGCTAGTGGGCAGCTTCTTTTGGTGTTTGGGTTTATGAAAGTTCTACTAATTGCCCATCATTTGCAGATCTCAAGTTGATAAGGTCCGGGAGAATCAGCTTTTCATGGAGAATAAGAGTATCATAGTATTTTTTGTATGTTTAATTTTTTCATTTTTAGCTCTTGTAAGGTTATTCCTAGGTTTGGCGATGAGTGTTTATATGTCATTGAGTGTTCATAGAACAAAAATGTCCGGGAAATTTTGTCAGATGAACTCTTCCTGGCTAATCTTACTATTGAGCTGTAGCACTATAATTTTCATACTATCAATATAAGTAATATACATATCTTTGAGTTATTCAGCTTTCTTTTACTAGTGTTCATGTAAGTGCCACTTTATGTGCGTCCTGGGACAAGTTACGCTATATTCTTTGACGGGAGTAATATTGCCAGTATCTCATAGATCAGGCTAAGATGTTGCTGGTGCAGGCTATTTGTTGTGTGGGATTTAATTAGCGAATTTGTTTAATTCAAATGAATTACTGCTCAAAATGGTTAGGCTTGTTAACGGAAAAGCGTATGATGCTAGTGGTGCTTTCTGTTATATGTTATGTGTCACCGATATTATATGTTTCTCGATTAGGAAGGAAAGAATTGTGTTTTGTTCCTGCAATCTAACCAAATCTCTTATCAGTTTAATTTGGCCTCAGCATTGTGGGTAATAATGGCTACGAATTGTGGTTTATCAAACTTGGAGGGTTTTTTTTTTTTTTTTCTTTGATGAGGAAGAAGAAGAAAACTTTGAGGTTTATACTTTTTCCAAACAATATAATCATAGAAATATAAGTCATGAACATGATTTTTATTTTTTTTAGAGGCTACTTTCTTATGATTTGATTTTTAAAATTATTTAGCCAAATCTTTATATATATATACCTGCGTGCAAGCACTGACTTAAAACAAAACAAAACAAAAAAATGGAAAAAGTTTACTTTTAAATTAGTTTGGAGGAAAATTACTCTAATCCACCACGTCGCAATTGATAAATTCATCTATATTTACTTTTTATCATACAACTTTTTTTTTTTTTAAGAAACAAACTAACTACTAAAAATACACACACACACACATAACCTATTTATTGAGTTATATAACTTGTTTAAATAATATGCATGCATAATTATATGAGTTGCCGCATATTGGATTAGAAAATTCTTTCAAATCGGTTTGAAGGAAAACTTTGTTCAAACGATATTGTAAGGACACGATTCCTGCGCGGCCCAGTGACATTTTTGGGTTCACGCGGGAGAGATCCCTCACAATACGATTTGTAGAGAGTGGGCTTGAAAAGCTTGGGCTTGGTCACGGGGCGATGGTCCTGTCTGGATTTCAGAAAGGTCCCTGTGGAAAATGGACTGGGCCTAAACGTTTAAAGCCCCGCCATGCTGCCACTTCTGAGAATGGGCTCCTCGGACTTGATCCGAGGGCCCTTGTGGTCCCTTCCGGCTGTCCAACGGAGGACCTTCTCTGTTCTGTGCATGGATCGTTCCGGCGATCTTATTCATGAAGTCTTTCTTTTTTCTCCCCCTTTCTAGATTCACTTACTTCTCCTTTTATACTAGCGTGCATTCGATGTCCTTCGTCCACGTGTAGGGTTAGTCTTTACAAATACTGACATTGGTCCCATCAGTCTAATCCCGGAATTGTTGGGGATGACTTGATAAAGCTGCAGAGTACGGTTCTGTCAGGCATTGGGCCTTATCCAGAAGGGTATTTAGGGTAATCCCCCCAAGGTATTTTGGATTTCCTTACGAATTTATCCCTTTATTCGGGGCGGATTAGGGGCCTGCCGAGGACTATACTGTCCTCGGACGCCTCCCAAAATTAGTCTGTGCTCTGCGTCATGGAGCTTGGGCCACAGTTCTCCTCGGATTGGGCCCTCGGACTCTCTAAGGGCAAATGGGCCTGGTCCACAAATTGTTGGGCCCCACAATAGCCCCTCAAAACCCTTCTATCCGAATTCCGGATTGGAAAGGAGGGTTTTGGCAAACCCGGGCCCTTAATATGGCCCATTTAGCTTGATCCCGCATTTATGTGAGCGCTTTCCCAGGAAGTTAGGCGGTTTTTGAGGGATTCCTTTTAATCCGCTCGGAATCTGCTCCTGCCGCTTGGATGTCCCAGACGCGCCCTTAATGAATCCCCTTAACGAGGCTCATTTATATCCGGCGGCTCATTTGATAAGGTGGAGAAGTGGAACGGACGCCTCTTTTTTCTTCAGATTCTTTGGGAAGGTTGAATGCATTTAATGCCATCCGTTCTGCTCTTCCTATAAGAAGGCAAGCAGGAGGCCATCACTTTTGTACTAACTCCCTTCTATTCTTCTGAGATCGCAACAAATGATGAAGAAATCATGCCCCTCCTCTAGACACCATATTCTGATAAAGCTTGAAATGGCTCAATCAGGGCAAGGGTGGCGCAGACTTAAGATCCGTCCCGCCTCTCTTTTAGCCAAAATCCGAAGCAGGGGCTCACCACGCCGAACTCTTGGCGTGACTGAGTCGAGAATACCCAATATCAGCACCACCCGGCTCCTCACGAGCGTACCTAATATGGCACCAACGTGTTAGGAGTCAGGGCTGAGGCAGAGGCTAAGTGCTTCTGCTTCTCCCTCTTTTGCTCCTTGGTGCCCTCCTCCACCTTCCTCTTATAGTCTTCCCAGCACCAGTTCCGCCTTGGTGCCTTCTCTTTTCCTTCTTTTGCTCCTTTTCTTTCTTTTCATCTCTTCTCTCTTCTTCTCTTCCTTCTTTACTCATGTCCTCCATCTTCCTCATTCATCTCCTCCATCTTCTTCATTGATTTCTTCCTTACTATTTCTTTCTCCTTCAATTCTTCTTCCTTCTCCTTCGATTCCTTTCCCTTGTTCTTCATCCTTTTCCGAAGAAGGTTCTTATCATGATATGAGCAATATTGAGGCAGAGACTGAAGAGACCTTGAAGATGAGTTTAAAAGAAGCCTGACTGCTTACATCTCTGTACTGCGAATGTTATCGTTGCTTCAGCAGTCCTCCTTTTGTATAGGCTTGTTTGAGCCCTTTTTTGTACATTGTAATAATCTCTTATATTAATAAAAGTGTTTATTATTTCATTTTGCATATTCCGTTTATGTTTTTGTATATTGGTAAATGCTGCTCGGCTCAATGAGAAAGTATCTACACCGATGACAACTAAGACCAAAATACTTGATAATAAAAAGATGTTGCCATAACTCTAATATAAGTGTTTGGCCCAATAAGGCCGACCAGTGAAAAGTAATGATTACCCATGCTGGCCGAGGAGAGAACTGGAGGCTTGATGCCGTGTTTGGGTCCGAGGACCATACAAGGCCTTGATTCTATCCAAAACTCGTAATAATAATAATTTTTATACTTGGTTTCCCCATAGGCTTGAGTCCGAGGACCATGCAAGGTCTTGGTTCAGTTCATAACTTGTAATAATAATAGTTTTTATACTTGGTTTCCCCATAGGCTTGAGTCCGAGGACCATGCAAGGCCTTGGTTAAGTCCATAACTTGTAATAATAATAGTTTTATACTTGGTTTCCCCATAGGCTTGAGTCCGAGGACCATGCAAGGCCTTGGTTCAGTCCATAACTTGTAATAATAATAATAGTTTTATACTTGGTTTCCCCATAGGCTTGAGTCCGAGGACCATGCAAGGCCTTGGTTAAGTCCATAACTTGTAATAATAATAGTTTTATACTTGGTTTCCCCATAGGCTTGAGTCCGAGGACCATGCAAGGCCTTGGTTCAGTCCATAACTTGTAATAATAATAATAGTTTTATACTTGGTTTCCCCATAGGCTTGAGTCCGAGGACCATGCAAGGCCTTGGTTCTGTTTTATTCCCTCTCCTTAGGTATCCCGTACGCGGCCGGGCGGGAGGTTGTCCTCGGCATTAGTTATTACCCGGTGTGGGCCGTAGTCCGTGGGCCATCATGTAGCAAGGGCATGGGCCGCGAATTTACTAGGCCCACAGATTAGGAGATATTTCCATAGTCTTTGGCCACGCGGTACTTTTGGGTGTCCCGATGTTCGAGGTGCACCTCCACGAGGCTCCTTTAGTCTTGTCGTTGCAGAGGTTTGTTGGAAGTCGAGCTGGAGACGTTTTGTCTGTAGCGTTCCTTGGGAAGCTGCGCTAATTAAATGCCACCACCCTATCTCCTCAAATAAATAAGAGAGCAAGTTTTTTTGCCTAGGCACCAGCTCCTTAGTCTCCTCCTTCAGCTTCCTCCCGCAGTAAGTCATGTTTGAGACGAGGGTCGGGGAAGAAAAACTCTCTCCGCCGCAAAGGCGCCACGTTCTCCTCAGGCTCAGAAGAGTGATATACGGGCAACGAAGGCATAGATTCAAAGAAATATTCCCTTATGACAGAGGGGAGAGGGTGTTTCCCACGCTTTTAGTCAAAATCCGAAGCAAGTTCTGGTCATGCCAGATTTTTGGTATGTCCGAAGAAGGAATTTCCACCATTAGCACTGTCTACCTTGTAGCCGGCAAATTTCTGCGGGGGCTTCCCAACTTCCGGCTCCCTGCATCTTCTTTGTAGATGGTGTTAGCCTGAGGTCAGGTTCTTTTGCTGCCTGAGTTTCGGGCACGTGAAAGCGTTGAGGATGAAACGAGGTCTTGAGGCAGTAGCCAACCTCTCCTCTATGCTACCTGCATCCTCCCCACTGCGGCGTGAGGCTCAAGTTGGGCTCCTTTGCTGACGGAGCTATGGGCATGCGAAAGCATGGGGGAAGGGACAAGGCCTCGAAGCAGTAGCCAACCTCTCGTCTGTGCTACGTCCTCGGCCTTCTCTTGCTTCCTTGTAACTTTCCTTTCTATCATGTAGCAAGTTTTATCACAAGTTGATTTCAGCTTTTTGTTGTATGCTGTACTGTTTCTTTGTTTTAATAAAAAAGGAAATTTTGCCTACTTATTTTGGAATACTACTCTTTTTGCAACATTATTTTGTGGAAGGGTGTGCTCCCAGTGTTTGTTTCTTCAATGATACTTAGAGCAGGAAGTTTTGAAACATAATCCAATCAATTCTAATGTACCAACACTACCAAACATTACGGCGATAATTCATAGCAAGTTTAACTCAGGAAACTAGCAAAAATAACAATTGAATATTCTGTGATAAGTATGAGAGTACCGTCCGAGGAGTTGACGGAGGGTAAAGAACTCAAATCGTTTCTCAGGTGACGTATTGCCCTACGTCACATTGATTCCCTTGGTGCTGCAGATCTAAGAGCAGACTTGCGAATCCCCGCAATTTGGGAACTGACCTAATGGCGAGTGGAGAGTTTTCCTCAGATGAATCCAAATTCTACGTAATGTAGTTTTTTCTTAAAAGTAGTTGGTTTTCCCATAGGTTTGAGTCCGAGGACCATACAAGACCTTGGTTCTGTCCAAAACTTGTGATATTTATCTCTTGTACTTGGTTTCCCCATAGGTTTGAGTCCGAGGACCATGCAAGACCTTGGTTCTGTCCAAAGCTTGTGAGATTTGTTTTTTTGTGCTTGGTTTCCCCACAGGCTTGAGTCCGTGGACCATGCAAGACCTTGGTTCTGTCCAAAGCTTTTGATTTTCATCTCTTGTACTTGGTTTCCCCATAGGTTTGAGTCCGAGGACCATGCAAGACCTTGGTTCTGTCCAAAACTTACGAGATTTATTTTTTGTGTTTGGTTTCCCACAGGCTTGAGTCCGTGGACCATGCAAGGCCTTGGTTCTGTCCAAAACTTTTGATTTTCATCTCTTGTACTTGGTTTCCCCATAGGTTTGAGTCCGAGGACCATGCAAGACCTTGGTTCTGTCCAAAACTTACGAGATTTATTTTTTGTGTTTGGTTTCCCCACAGGCTTGAGTCCGTGGACCATGCAAGGCCTTGGTTCTGTCCAAAACTTTTGATTTTCATCTCTTGTACTTGGTTTCCCCATAGGTTTGAGTCCGAGGACCATGCAAGACCTTAAAACTTGTGAGATTTGTTTTTTTTGTGCTTGGTTTCCCCACAGGCTTGAGTCCGTGGACCATGCAAGACCTTGGTTCTGTCCAAAACTTACGAGATTTATTTTTTGTATTTGGTTGTTTTTCGGATGTAAGCCCCTAGATCAGGGCGGGGAGAGCCGGCTTGAGGCCAAGAGCCCCTAGGGCTGCCTACGCCATGGGCGCTGCAAGGCGTAGCCCCTAGCAGAAGTTTATGTCGGAACAACAGCTGCACGTCAAAGGAGACGGAGGAAGCTCCGTGAATTTTTGCTTAGTAGAGAGTTGACTCCACCGCCACCTGCGCCAAGCGCGCATGCTTCCCCACAGACGGCGCCAATTGTAAGGACACGATTCCTGCGCGGCCCAGTGACATTTTTGGGTTCACGCGGGAGAGATCCCTCACAATACGATTTGTAGAGAGTGGGCTTGAAAAGCTTGGGCTTGGTCACGGGGCGATGGTCCAGTCTGGATTTCAGAAAAGTCCCTGTGGAAAATGGACTGGGCCTAAACGTTTAAAGCCCCGCCATGCTGCCACTTCTGAGAATGGGCTCCTCGGACTTGATCTGAGGACCCTTGTGATCCTTTCCGGCTGTCCAACGGAGGACCTTCTCTGTTCTGTGCATGGATCGTTCCGACGATCTTATTCATGAAGTCTTTCTTTTTTTCTCCCCCCTTTACTAGATTCACTTACTTCTCCTTTTATACTAGCGTGCATTCGATGTCCTTCGTCCACGTGTAGGGTCAGTCTTTACAAATACTGACATTGGTCCCATCAGTCTAATCCCGGAATTGTTGGGGATGACTTGATAAAGCTGCAGAGTACGGTTCTGTCAGGCATTGGGCCTTATCCAGAAGGGTATTTAGGGTAATCGCCCCAAGGTATTTTGGATTTCCTTACGAATTTATCCCTTTATTCTGGGCGGATTAGGGGCCTGCCGAGGACTAGACTGTCCTCGGCCGCCTCCCAAAATTGGTCTGTGCTCTGCGTCATGAGCTTGGGCCACAGTTCTCCTCGGATTGGGCCCTCGGACTCTCTAAGGGCAAATGGGCCTGGTCCACGAATTGTTGGGCCCCACAACAAGTTATAGCCTTTTTCTTTGATCCTTAATGTGGCGCTAGAGAGTGTTTCAATTTTCTTTTCAAAAAGTGTACCACATGACAGAATTTCCTACTATATTGATTGATTGAATATGTCTTTAAAGTCAATATTCTCAAAATTTGGATCCCAATGATAATTCTTGTAATAACGGATAAGATAATGGAGATTGTAATATCAAGGCTTAATATGTCATCAAAATCAATTACCTATGTACACATGCACAAACTCGGAACAATGGATCATAGCCGTGACCTGAAGGGATCATGTAAACAAACTAGATGAAAAAGAACATATTTCAGACCTTCAGGGATTGTTTTTACGAAGGTCCACAAAGTAGACCAAATAGTGGTGGAGCATTTCAACATTTAAGTAAGTGATTTAGGATTATGATGGCTGAGGACAAAAAATGAAAATGTGATAGCACAAAGACCATCCCTAAGATCTCATTTAGAACATGCCTGTCACCAGTTGAGGCAGTATCTTGAACGAAGTTTATCAAGCATCTCCGCATACTCAATTGGCGTTGCCTCGCTACAAAATACTTCATCCCAAATCTTGTGGAGATCTGTTCAGAAAATGATTCAGTATTAACAAAAGAACTAAACTTTATCCAAGGAAAATTTAAACACCAGAATGCAGATCAGAAATTTACTTTAGTTTCACTCTTTTGCAACAAGGAATATAATTTTGTAGAGAACCAACAACAATGTGTATCTGATTATCCTATTAAGCACAATAGCCTTTAAATCCTCAGAAACTTTAGCTGCACAGACTCACTTGTCGATGAAAATCTTAGAGATTCTTAACCATATAAACTTCTCAACATATGTGTCCATTCTATTTATATTTCCACATAGAACACATACACATCTAAATATCTAATCAGATCCAGAATATGAGTACATTTATGCATTCATAGTTCAACAAAGATCAGCACCCTAGATGAATAGATTTTGAGATTTCCTAATATACCCAGTGGATGCTAACTCTTGCCTTCTCAATAAGGTCAGAATCATATTTTTTTACTGGACAAATTTAGAAGAGCACCCCCCCTTTCCCCCTTCTCTCCTTATTCGAATGCAAGGCAAAAAAAGGAGCTATAGCTTTCGAGGAATTTGTATCCTAAAGGTTAATGATAAGAAAGGCAGTGACTCATTATTACCCATCCATGGTCTAAGATATATCCTGCAAGATTTTACCTTTTGTTAGTCCTAGACTATGGCATAATTTGTATGCATTAATATAGACTTTGGCCCTTAGCTGGAAGCCTGGAACTGACATAATTTCAGATATACCAACTCGTTTCTTGTACCTGCTGTTTCTACCGTACATTGGGGGTGGTCCAACCATGCAGGCTAACACAATGAAAAGCACTCAACCAAACCCACGTCCCCATTGTGACTCCAACAGTTTGAACTGAGGCTCAAGATGCCTTTATAAATTTGCATCCAATTAACATGTAAATCTTAACAACTTGCAATGCCTTTATACAAGACAACTTGCACTCAAATAACATGAAAGCTAAAAAGCACTGTAGGATAAAACTTGATATGCTAAAAACATAAAATAAACGACACATAATCACAGTAAATTTTTATTAAAAACTGTAAAAGCTTGCTCATGTATATTACCATCTCTATCTGTAGATGAAAGGCACATGATGAGCAAGTCAAATCTTGAGACATTAGTTAAATTTTCTATGTATCTGATAGCCAGATCCATTTCTTCACTGCCAAAAGTATAAAGCACAAGGGCATTAAGCACCATACAGAGCACAAACAAGAAATTACACAATCTGGAAAAAGACATTCATAGATATGTACTTACGTGAAAAAGGGGGCAACACATTTAATAATGTCAACTAGTAGGGAAGCAGACAGAATTTTTGAATATCTGTGGCAATGCAGTTGGAGATACAGCCTAATAAAGCAAAAATAACAACTATTAGTGGCAACATCATCGAAATAACTGAAACAGGAAAAATAGCATAAAAGAAAGCATGAGTATTGTAACTAGGACAAAAAGGCCAGGAAAATTTCCTGGTTGTTTTACTACATATGAATGTGAACATCTTGGAATAGTCCCTAGAATTAAAAGATCAGGTCAGCAGATGCTAACAATCAATTAATTAGTTTACTTATGGGGGTCCATCCAAAGAGGAGGTTTAGGTCTATCAGGCATTGTGTACATCAACCAACAATTATGTCCAAAGGAAGGGACCATGCCTATAAATACATATCAATCTTTCATGCTTAGCAATCTATATTGCTATTAGTGTATTTAAATGTGATAAGCCAACTTTGGTGGCGTGATGTTTTTTGCAGCTTCAGCCTTGGCTCGAGAAGCTGCTTGAGAAGCAAGCTCTTGCACTTCATCAGCTCTTGCTTTCCTGTTCTGTGATTTTTCTGAGAAAAGAAAATGATAGAGAGAACAGGGGGCTAGGCAGCCTAGGTTGCAGTGAGCTTGTGGGCTTTTTATTTGGGTTCGGTTTTTGGATTGGGTTGGGGTGTTCAACTGGCAACTGGCAAGGCTAGGCTTAATATTTTTTTAAAGATAGTATAAAAATAGAAAACATACGTCAAAATAGATTTTCAGAGTGAAAAAGTCAGAAAACACTTAAAAACTGTTTTTGAAACAATTTCTCCAAACAAGAAAAAGAAAGTGTTGAAATCACATGACTGGAAACACAACCTAAATCCGCATTAGTTTGTACAAAAAAATTTGTTTATTTTATTATAGAAATTTTTTTTCCCACTTTACACGTTCACTTTTAAAAAACACTCATATAATATTATTTATTATATATTCTATTTTATTTAAATAATCATATTCCATTCTTTTTTATTATTATTATCTTCAAGAGGGAGAATCTGATGAGACATGAGAGCAAGAGGAGAAATAAAATAAAATATTGAAATCCAATATGAATAGTGTTTAAGTATATATCCATATATGGTTAATCATTTAAATTTACTGACACTATTCATTTTTTATTTAATTATTTAATATTTTTTGCGCATCTTAATGATGAAGGAAGATATGATGTTTAATAATGGTGTATGAGAAAATTGAAATAATTAAAAAATAATAAAATTTGATATTTAATGAAATAAAAGTTTAGAATAAATAATATGATGTGATTATTTTTGAAAACTGGTAAAATAGAAAAGGTAAATTTTATGCTAAAATAAACATGAATTTGTAC
Source organism: Quercus lobata (assembly GCF_001633185.2). Taxonomy (NCBI): domain Eukaryota; kingdom Viridiplantae; phylum Streptophyta; class Magnoliopsida; order Fagales; family Fagaceae; genus Quercus; species Quercus lobata. Next base: position 14,848,300 of record NC_044906.1, on the reverse strand, counting down.
ATGAGTTGATATGAATGCTAATCATGTATTTTTACATAACTTTGCAATTTGCATAGTCTGATATGTGTGCATTTTGAGGTTGGCAGGTTAAAATGTGATCCTTATTCTATTTTTAAAAAACACTAATGTGAATGCTTAGTATAGCAACAATGTAAAATTACATACTTTTAGACTAATTGATGTGGGTGATTTTTGGGCTTAAATATGTAAAATTACCTCCTTATGCCATTTTACGAGAGCTCATTAATGATTCTAAGAGTGTTTGCATTAGCTAGTACAAAAATGTATGAATATTTTAGCATAAAAACTTTCTTTTTATATTTTACATACTCATTTTTCAAAACACTTTACATCGAATTATTTATTTTACACTACATTTCATTCAAATATCAAATTTTCTTGATTTTTAAAATTTTTTCTCTTTTTTTCTCAACAAGAATCAACATCCTTTATTTTCTTTTATCCTTAGGAATGTAAATAAATAATGCAAATGAACAGTATCAATATAAATTTACATAATTATTGTAGTAACAATTTATTTTTAAACAATTTTATATGACATGATGTGAGTGAATTTTGAGTTAGTTTGCTAAAATGTGATTTTTTTTTTTTCTATTATACTAATTCTTATGAATGCTCTAATAATTTCTAAAACTTCTAAATAAACTTTTTTTTTTGAGAGATAGATCCAAATTTTTTTTTAAAAGTTTAGGACTACAACTCTGTAAGTGTGATTAGTAAAAAAAAAAAATTATGTATAATTGATGGTTAACTATGTACATTCTACCACGTAAATTATAAATTATAGTAAAAAAATTGGGTTACTAGATAACTCAATTTTTTTTAAGAAATATAAATAAGGTAATAAACTAATCCACCCATATTGGAAATAAGGCAATATATTAGTTTTTGGCTTTTTGAGCACACAGTCACCTTCCTCAGTTCACTCTCCGAAGTCCGAACCGTACTCAAAAAGAAAAATCGTTGCTTTTATTCCTCAAGAATGGCTCTCTCTCTCATCAGAGCTCCCATTTTCTCTAAGCTCCATCTCCACACTACAACCACCTTCTACTCTCTCACCAAACCCATACCCATCACCATCTTTCGCTCCTTCTTCTTTGCCACCAACAAAGAGGACAAGAAGGACCCAAAAAGGGAGCCTAATGAGAAGGAACTAAAAGAGGTAGTGGGGTCCTTGCTTGGGCAAAGACACCTGAGTCACTAGCATCCATGGAAGCTATAGCAGAAGGGAATAGAAACAATGGGTTGCAGATGCGTGAGATGAGAGAAATGTTGAAGAAGGCGAAGATATGCATGGAAGCAGTAATTGAACAGTCAGAGGCAACAAAACGCAATGCCATGGAGGTTGTGGAAAAGCTTCGAGCCATTCGAGATGGTGGGCCTAGTGCAGGTAGCCCATAGAGGAAGAAACAACGATAAGAGACACAAAAGTTTCAAACTTTCTTCATAATTTGATGCGGGTACAAAAAAAAAGTTTCAAACTTTAAAATTTGCTATTACTATGAAACAATGTTATCGATTGTGAAAAAAGTCGTGAAATTTTTTTTATGTGTTTTCTCCGTGTTTAATATGTTTTTTTTAAGGGTTTAACGGTCGGCTAACTTGGCTTGGAATGTAAATGTGGGACCAATTTAGTTGCTTATGTAGTCTAATCTTTTGATGAGACTACTTCTTATAAAGTGGAGGTCACGGGTTCGAACGTAGGATTTTATAATCATGTGTTTGAAGATGTTTTATTTAGTATGTTGTTGCTTTGTTGGAAAGGTTACGATCAAAGTTCTTCTAATGCTTATTAGTCCTTATTGGATGACATATGGCTTGGACTTGTTTGTGTTGGAAAATTCCATGTGGACTGGCTTGGTTCTTATTTTGAGCTGAGAATTATTTTTTAACTGTTTTTACAACGTGATTGGGTGATGGATTTATACAAAGTGATTGGGTGATGGATTTATACAAAGTGATGGATCCATGCAAAAGTAATATTGCTCCAATCAGGACAATGGCGGTGAAAATTTTTATCTCTAGCATTTCCATTTTATGATTGGCTTCAAATAGAAAAATGGGACGCATTAAATTACACATCTAGTACAATTTATCGGTGACAATGCCTAATGAAAGGGAGGCAACTAATTTGAATTGCTAGAATGGATGTTTAGGATTTTAGAATGATGTGCTCATAATGATTACGATCAAAGTTCTTGTAGTACTTATAGGTACTTATTAGATGATATATGGCTTGTAATTGTTTGAGTTTGAAATTCTATGTGGATTGTAGACTGCCTTAATTCTTAATTTGAAATCAAATGTGAAATTCTATGTGGATTGGAATGGTTTTTCCAATTCTGGAAGAGTATTTGTCTTTGTTCCCCCACTCTCCTTGGCTAATATACCTTAATCCCAAGGATTTGTCTCAGATACATAAGTTTCAGCATAGAATCTTCTGTTCAACTCTGGTTACTAACATCTAGCTTCTTTGTACAACTCTGGTTAATCCCAAGGATTTGTCTCAGATACATAAGTTCTCAAAATGCTATGTACACACACGCACACACAAACACAACTTTTCGCAGTAGACCCTTTAGTTTAACTCTCATTACTAACAACTATCTTCTTCAGGATTTTACTCAAGTTCTCAAAATTCTCTCTCTCTCTCTCTCTCTCTCTCTCTCTCTCTCTATATATATATATATATATATATATTCACAAACACACATATATATACCCTACAACAAAAGAGGAAAAGGAAATAGGAAGGAGATGCTAGTCGGTAATTGAAGGAATGATCAAAGTTCTAAAGCTAGTGGTGTTAAAGTGGCTAGGAAATATGTTTGTTTTCCTAAAAATGAGGGTGCTTTGGATGTGGTAAACTTATCTAATTGGAATAAGGCTGCTGTCATGAGGTGTTTTCAGTACCTGTTTGTTAAGGCAAGTTCACTTTGGTGGGTTAATAAGTTTTTTCCATTCCTCAGTCTTATTCTTGGAGTTGGGAGGAAAATCCTTCAATTGAGAGAACTGGTAAGGCATATGATTCATTTCAAAATTGGATCAGATGACTTTATATTTCTGTTAGGATTCCAGCTTGAGCATTGTAGCTGCTGTGATATCTTGAAGAGCTGTGCAATTGTAGGATGTGTGGTGATGTGTAGAAGTAATTGTTGATAATAGTTGGTATGCTAAGCTGAGCTCCATGATAAGCAGAATAGCTTTTTTAACAAGAGCAAGTGCTGAATATTGTGCAACATAGAAGATAAGCTCAGATCACACATTCTTGTATTCCAGCATGTGCAGATTGTAATTCAGCATGTGAGAGATTAGAGTTAGCCGTTAGGATACTTTTAGTAGTTTGAAGCAGTTAGTTACTTGTTTGTAATGCAATGTATAAAGGTCCTGTATAGTAAATCAAGATGAATATATATTTTTGGATAATTAATAGGATTTTATTGCAAAAGAAAAGGATTACTTTATGTTCATGATGATGAACATAAAGCACCTTGTAGAAATACAAACATATCAAATAGAAGATCTAAGAGAGAGTTGAAAATAGAAAATGGAAGAAAATACATTTTTCTTTTAGAATATACTTTTTTTTTTTTAACATGGATGATGTAAACCAGAATATGAATGAAATAAGCCAAGTTTTACTTTCTAGTTTATTCTAAAACACTCCATCCTTTCTTCTCTCTATTCCATCTTTCTAAGGAGGTTGGTTCCCTCAAAGAACGATTGCATTTTCATTAAGAACCAAGCAAGTTCTTAACAATTTATTTGGCAAGACTCTTGGCATCCTTTGTGGCCCATTTATGAGAAGTTTGGGCAAAGGCTTTATATGATTTGGTTATTGGTATTAATTTTAGGAGTTTCAGAGTTAAAGTAGAATGGCTCATGTAAGGATACTTAGGAGATGCTAGGAGGCTGATGCTCTCATCCGAATTCTGAATTGCTTGTTCATGGGGATGTCTGCTATATTTGCAGAAGCAAGATTGAACATAGGATTCACCTCCTCTTTGAGTGCAGCTTCCCTAGTCAAGTGTGGAGGAAGATTTCAGGTGATTGCCTAGTTGATACTTGTATCAAATGTAGGGATGGGATGTTGGTTTGATTATTGATTTGAGTCGTGAGGGTTTTAGAATTATTCTCAGTTGTTTAGCTAGGGATGTCTCTATCTATTATCTTTGGTTGGAGAGGAATGCTAGTGTTTGGCAAAGTGAAAGGAATGAGGAAGCACTGATCCACAAGATAAAAAAGGCTGTGAGGTTTAAGTTGGCTGTCTAGCTCAAAGAAAGTCCCCTGTTCTGCTTTGAATAGAAACCTGTGCTGCTTGCAGAGGCTTCCTAAATTTGTTCATGTGGGGCTTAGTTAAAAAAAGTGTTTTTTTTTTTTTTTTTTGGCTGGGAAATAAACATTTTAGGACTGAATCAAACTTACTAGGCTACATCTTTCCATAAGGTTATAAGGCATTTGACAAACCTCAAAGGCTGGTTATATATAGACAAATTATCAGCAGACTTTGACAAAATTGACCACTTTTCAAGCTCATGGGCTGCATTATTTGCAACTCTTCTTGCCGACTAAAATTGGAAGTTCAAACTCTGATTTTAGCACTTTGATATCTTCAATAATAGTTGCAATCTCCCATTCAGGTTCATGGTTTAGTTCTGTCAAAAGCACCTACGCAATATTTCAGACATCCTTCAATAATTGCCTGTTTATAACCTTCCTGTTTTGCAATGAGGACTGCTAGCCTCACTGCCATTGCCTCCAGCAACTTTAGGCTTCCCTGCTTGATCCAAGCTTGACCAAGCAACAACAATAACAGTCTTAGTCCCAATCTTTTTGGGGTTGGCTTAGAGTCAGTCACATGTATTCTTTTCTTCCATCCTATCATTTTTAAACATTGCATCGCCATTCAATTTAATCTGGTTGTCTGGTGGTTTGCGCCATCTTTCTTACTGTTGGTTTCTGTTTACAATCAGTGTATGCGTTAAACCTTCTGCGTATATTTTAGTCATCTGCATCGCTTTATGTAGAAGGCTGTCCTAGTGTCCCTGCCTTTTGTTAAAGCAAAATTGATTCATCAACTTCCTTAATTAGGAGGTCTACAACTATCACAACACTCCTAGAGAACTCTTCTTTTTCCAGTATATCGTCAACAAGCTCTACGTAGGGTTCAGTAACATGCACATTATAAATGTCATAGTGGGGTATAGTATTATGACCTCTGAATGGTTAAAGAAAGATTGGTCTTTTTCATAAAATTTGTTTATACTTTACATCTAGAATGTTTAAAGTTAATATTGTTGAAAGTCTTTTTCATATACTATTATGTTTTAAGGTTAATGCCACTATTTCCTGCTTTAAGTCTGAAGCATTTGTGGGTTTGGTTATCTTATCTTAATCCGCAATTCCAAAGGAGAAATAATAGTTGTTTCCTGTGAAAGAAAGCACAAAAGAGAGAACTTTTTTGTGGTCCGCTGCTACGGTGATGAGGAAAACTGTACTTTTCTGTCAATTTATGGGGTATTCTGAACTCATAAAATGGAGTGCACTTGGGCTGAAATTGGGGTCCTCTCTCCAAATCACCTTAAAATATGAAATTTCACTCTTAAAAAAAGAAAGAAAAAAAAAAAGAAAGAAAAAAAAGCCCAAAAACAAAAGTTATTGCAACCAAGGAAGACATTCGGCCATGTCCAGCTTCTCTTAAGAAAGAATTCTCAGAGAAAACCTTAAAACTGCTAGATCAAATGACAACACAAATAACAAACAGAGACTGGTAAGTGTTAAGCAACAGACACAACTTATCCAAAGATTTTAGACAAGAATAATTGTATGAACAATCTACTATTAGTCTCTAGTGGCCTCTCTCTCTCTCTCTCTCTCTCAAGTCCCAAGGCAATTTTGATTTCCCAATTGAATTCAACTCATGACTGTTTGATCAATAACCAAAAAGAGTTGTATATTTTTCAATGATAAATAAATAAATAAAACTATATGGCTAATTACTATTTTTAGAATAATGTAATTTATGTCAAGACTCTTATAACTCAATTAGCAGCTCATGGTGATCTAATGAAGAAGTCCAAGGTTCAAACCCCCTCCCTTGATGTTATTGAATAATAAAAAATACAAATAAAAAATAAAAAATAAAAATAAAAGAAGAAGAAGAAGCAACTTAAAGTTTTTAACTTTTAGCTTTAACCTCATAGGACACCCAAGTCGTGGGCTCTCTAAGTCTAGGATGTGACGGAAATCTCAATTTCAATTCACCACATTACTTATCTATGATGTTTCTTTGGTATTTTATAGGAAGGTCCTAGAAAAATTTAGCTAAATGCCAAGATAACACTTCTTTATATATATTTTCTTTTAAAAAATCTTTTTTTCAAAATAAATGAATGAGATTTTAGAAAAGTTATTTTATTTTATTTTTATTATAGAGATTTTATAAAGGTTATTGAATTTAGAACTTACTATCTATTGCCACCAATTTATTATGACTTATTGTTAGTTATTTTGTTCTTTGGTAGAGACTAAAGTACTTATATATACTTTGAAGTTTGAAGAATGAAAAAAAAAATAATAATAATAAGGATTTTTTAGAAGAAAAAATTGAGGTTAAAAAAAAAATACAGGTTAAAAAAATTGTTGCATGTAAGCTTAACTTAAAAATTTTAAAAAATAAATAAATAAAAGGAAATAAAACTGTACATAAATAAATCAAAGAAAACCATTTGACACAGGCACACAAAAATTGATAGCTTAGTCCCCAAGAATGGCTCTCTCTCTCACCAAAGCTTCCATTTTTTCCAAGCTCCATGTCCGCACTACCCACTACTCTCTCACCAAACCCATGCCCACCACCATCTCTTGCTCCTTCTTCTTCAACTTCTTCAAAGGCAACAACAATGAAAAGCCACAGGAAAACCAAGATGACTCAAAAAAAGAACTTTCAAACCAGAAGGCAGAGAGCTTACTGAGGAAGAAGAAGAGCTGAGAGCCATGGAAGCTGTAGTAGAAGAGCAGGAAGAATTTGGGCTAGAATGTGTTAAAGTCAGAGAAATGATGAAGGAAACATTAGTACTTATGGATGAATACATAGAGTGGACATATGAAGTACAACGCAATGTTGAAAGGGCCGTGGAATGGCTTCGAGCATTTTATGATGATGGGTCTAAAGCAGGTAGCCCATAGAGGAACAAACAAGTTGTGCTGGCTTCCCATTTTGCCTTATTAAATGAAACTTTTCATTCACATATTATGGCATTCAAAATTATGATTAAAGCTCTAATGGCTAATACCTTGGTGTGACCTTGAACGGCAGACACTCCTGACCTCTGAATATTATTTGGTACTGGATGAACACTCTGTCCATTAACCTTGCTCCCTGAACTTAACTTTCTGCATTCCTTGCCCAGAACTTCTTGGTGGTCCAGACACCTTCTGAAGAATCTCCTGGAAAAAGAATTATGTTATTTTAAGAACAATAATAGAATGTCATAAAAACGAGGAGTCAAAAACTAAAAGAAAATAAATATCTAGCTGAGGATACTATTTTAGTGGAAACTAAACACCATCAGCTCAGAGAACATGAGAGCAGAATAAAACATCAACTTTCATTAATAATTCTAATACCACTACCCTTTTCGCTATCATCTCTAGATTCGATCCACATCTACTCTGCAAACAGAAGTCATTATACTGCCCAATATATCGAACTGTCCAACTCATTAAGAATATCTGAGACATTCATGGCAACATACAAATTTCCATAGCATGTACAACTTTAGCTCATTACTAAAGAGCTGTTTCACTACTGCTCTGCCAGTTTGGCAATTGCAAAAAAAGTACGCAAAAATGTCTATAAGAGCTCTACAATAAATATAAAAACAATTTTAAGTTGTGAAAAGGAAAATTGCAGCGAAATCAGTTTCATATCAAGGGTCACTCACCGTGAAAATGAAAATACTGTCCTCTTGTTATAAAAAATGACCTCAAATGATTGTAATCTGACATTTAAAAACTTAATCCACTAAGATTTCAATTGTGACTTGACTATGTCCCCTACTAGTGATGTTGTTATTGCTACATTATTTGCTATTTTAAAGTGTGATCTTTTACTGTCACATCAATATTTAATGATAATGGATGCATGCTGAGATTACAACTCAAGAATGTTGAAGCATAGGACCTGTTGAGCTAAACAAACACAAAAGACATTTAGTATTTAAACAGATTTCAAGATACCGATTATAAACAATCCTATCTCATATTCATAATGTCCAATCTAGCAAAATGACTGAGTGTGACAATATCATCGCATCGTATAATTATAACTCATAATTCCCATCATGCATCACATACACAAAGTTTATGAGCTCTACAAGCAACTCATGTGCATATCCAAAAATATTGAGTTTTTTAGAAAGAATGATCAAAGGCAACAAATCAAATGGAAAACAGAGTCCTTAGTTGAAGACATTCCAAGTAAGCTGTGCGGCAAGAATCCCAAGTCCCAACAATTTGCCAATCTTGCCTCAAAATAGTTTCATGAACATATTTGGGTCTGAAATGACTATGTTGCTGGTTAGAACTTTATGTTATTATCTTGAAATAAACTTTTCTTTTTTGTTGCATCTAAAAATAGTTGTCCAAAAAACAAAGTCCTTGAAGAAAAAAAACGTGATACCCTCTATTCCAAACAATGACAGACCTACCACCCTTAACTGTAAAGCATGCCCTGTTACAAAGAATGTTCCAACTTACCAGATTACAGAACCTGTCAAACAAACGAATTGGGAACAGGTTCCATGAATATGGGAAAGAACATGCCTCTGCCTCATATAAGAACCTGCATCCAGACTTGATTTTATTCTGAAATACTTTCCAACCACACAATGGAGGTTCTTGCATGATTGAAATTGGATAATGTGAAACCTGGTCTACTTTGAATCAGAAACCTCCATACAATGGCCATACACTGCTGCAGCTTTCTTTTAATTTTTCTGTACAATAACTTTAGGCTCAAATATATATATATATATAGATAGATAGATAGATATAATCCGTTTCAATCTACCAAGAAAAAACATATCATTACATGTTATTTCCTGCAGCAACTTTGCACCCCAGAGGACAGCAGTGGAAATCATAAATTAGATTTCATTGTGATAGTGAAAATGAATCACTAAATGAGATCTGATATGCTCAAGTGCAAGTATGCTGTTTACAAAATAAGTACATCTAAATTCTGCACTAACTAATTCAAGCAACAAATACAACCATCCCTCATAGAAATATTCACAATACTTTACTATGGTATAAACTGCATGAATCAAGTTAACATCATACAGCACAATGGTTGTGCAAACATAGTTTCACACATCAGTTGCCAAGTTCAGTTAAATGATTTTATTCCAAATAAGTACCTCATTAATAATACGAAACACTAGATAGCCTAAAGAATTGCAACCAAAGAATTAGATAGCATGATAATGTTAATTTTATTCCATTAAAATGAATTGAGAAACTGATGACAAATCAAAATCTAGACTAAATAACCAGATTTGCACCACCCCACATCTGTTATAAATAGCTCGTTTGACAAAGTTACTCTTGTTGGTAAGTAATGATATGGGAACTGGCATAGTGGCCTTTTTTTGTAACTTTCAAGTGGGGGAGGTGATGTTTGAACCCAGGTTCTCCTTTTGAGAAAAACAGTAACGGCATTGAGCCAGAAGGCTCTTGGCATGACATAGTGACTCGTGTCTTCAAACTTGGTTGGGTGATTTACTAGAATCTTCTAGTATGGCTGGAGGATCACTAGATATGCTCGTAGCTTCACATGCACCTCCTACATTCAATTCACTAAAATTACTTTTCTTTAATGAAGAGGGAGAATTCTCCTTTTCTTTGTTTTCATTAGCCCATTCTTTTTCTTTTCCTTTTCCTTTTTCTTTTTCATTCTCAATTTCTTTATTAGTATGAGTCTCACCGTCTGGCATGGGAAACAATGGAGGTTCCCGGCCACTCAATCAAGAAAATACCTTTTCAACCATCTTACTAATTTCCTTCCCCAGACCATTACTGTCCAAAATTAGCTCCCAAACAGATTTAGAAGCTTTCTCCAGCATTGGAGCTCCGTATGAAATCGATAAAAATTATATGTTACAGAAGCTTCAATAGGCACAAGTGCCATAAAATTAGTATTGTCACACATTGGAAGCCCCTTCTAAACCATGACATTGAAAAAAACCACACATGCTTGCAATGTGAGATGTTCTTCCAGATCCATTTAGAGATCCCAGGTTCAGAGTAAAAAAAGTGGCAATGGACAAAGAAAGCTCTATCCTCATGTGCATTACCAAAGTTTGACAAAGAGTTGATTTAAGCTTCGAACCACCTAAGGTATGTACGTACAAGGTATCTACCCACATGGATTCAACCCACATACAGGGTATCTACCCAAAATTGCTAAACCCACTTTCAAGTTTCATTCATTATCTATCCTTATTTACCATCCATTTGGAACCCCATTTTGGAGAAGATGGAGAAAAAGCTGGCTGGTTGGAAGCATCTATATTTGTCTAAGGGTAGTAGGTTTACTCTCTTGAAGAGTACCCTCTCTAGTTTTCCCACATACTATCTATCCTTATTTACCATCCCTGTAGCTGTGGCTGACAGATTGGAGCTTATTTAGAGGAAATTCTTGTGGGGGTCTTCGGATGAGTGTTTTAAACATTCTTTGGTGGCTTGGGAGAAGGTATGTTCACCTCTAGAGATGGGTGGTTTGGGGGATAGGAAGTTTGGTCACTTCATCCAAGCTCTATTAGGGAAATGGTTATGGAGGTTTGGCCAAGAAGGAACTAGTCTTCGGCAGAGGGTTATTGCCACCAAATATGGCGAGGGTCAAGGGGGGTGGACTACTAAAGATTGTAGAAGGGCACACGGGTGTGGCCTTTGGCGTGGTATTATTGTCAGTTGGGAGAGGTTCTCCAAACACTTAGCTTTTGTGGTGGGTGATGGTTCTCGTATTCGTTTTTGGCATGATAGGTGGGTTGGGGATTTCTCTCTTAAAATGCTCTATCCTCAGTTATATGCGTGTTCTTGTGACAAGGAAGCCTGTATTTCTGACTTGTTGGATCATCAAGAGGATGGGAGTAGTAGATGTTGGAATCTGAGATTTTATAGGAATTTTCATGAGAGGGAATTTGAGGCTGCCTTCTCTTTCCTAGAACTCATTTAGTCTCGGATCCCAAGTGGTATTGGGTGGGATAGACCCTAGTGGTGTCTTAATAGGAATGGTAAGTTTGATACTTGGTCCTTCTATCATAATATCAGGGGTACAACTCCTTCTTACTTCCCATGGAAGGGGATTCATGGCCGGATTCTTACCTTGGATAATTTGATGCTCTGGGGCCTCCCTTTGGCGAATAGGTGCTGCATGTGCTGCTGTTCTGTGGAATCTATGGACCATCTTCTCATTCACTGTCTTGTAGCTTATTCTTTGTGGGTGCAAATGTTACAAGCTTTTGGGATTCAATGGGTCATGCTAGGTTCTGTGGAGAGTTTGGTGTCTTGTTGGAGTAATTGGTTTGGAAAATATGCTTCAAACGTATGGAATATGGTTCCTGGTTGCTTGATATGGGTTGTTTGGTTGGAAAGAAACCAACGCTTTTTTGAGGTTCTGGAGAGAACGCTTGATCAGTTACAAGCACTCAGCCAAAAATACTTTTTTTGAATGGGCTAAATGCTAGGGTTATTCAAACTGTTCTTCTGCTTTGGAGTTCTTTTCTACGCTTAGTAATGCCAATTAAGTTGCTTCTTTTTTTCTGTTTTCAGTTGTTTTTGTTTGCTGTTTTTTGTGTTCACCATCTTGAACACCTGTAATGGCTGTTTGCGTTTTTCTTCTTGAATAAAAGTCTTATTACTTATCAAAAAAAAAGTTTCATTCATTATTTTCATATATCCATCCACATTAATCATCAAAATTGGTTACACTAGATTGGTCATCTTATTAATTTTTGACAAAGTCAAGGAAATTTCAAGGTACTGAAAACTCAGTCACTATTTAACATTTGATACTGCTAAGATAACTTTAAGATAACGACAATTGTCCAACAGATGACCAAAGCCTTTTCACAACCACATAAAAGCTATGAGTTTTCCAAAAAGTAAGTGAATGCCTTTAGTGCGCACCTGGGAGGCTATTTCTACCTCTAAAGACAAATGAAAAAAGGACAAAAAACACTAAAACTTACTCAAGTTCCTGCCTTAGCGCATCAAACAACTCTCTTTTGGTTTGTTTCTCTGCCCCGGGGGTGTTAAGAACTTTACTCAGTTCAGCCATTTTAATAGTAGTATTCTTAAGCTCTTCCTGCAAAAAACAAAGAGCATGGACATACAAAAATTTCACATTAAAATAAATAAAAAAACCAGTACTTCCTTAAGCATTGATATCTTTGACAACTATTGATTTTAACTTTTTCCACTACTTCCATTCCTCCCTTTCTAATTACAGAATTAAGCAGAGGAGAGAATACTTGTGCTAGAACTTGCTTATGAAATCCAAGTATTTCACTAACATAGGCGGCATCAAACTCATCAAGTCACAACACGTCCCTAAGACTAAAAGAATTGTATAAACATGGACAACTGGTTGGCCTAATGAAATTCAACGGGAGCTAGCAACATGAACCCAAAATTTTTTAAAATTCACCAATAAATTTCTAAACTTGATTCTTCTAAACATCTAGATAAGCAACCCACTTTAGTCTACCAGTACTGTCAACAATTCACAAAAAAATTTAGTAAATCCCCACAAATTCTTACGCAGAGTGCAGACCACACAAATTGCAATGTGGTTCAAGAATTAGAATTGGTGATACCAACGCTAGAACTTATACTAAGAACTAGAGGGTATCAACAAAATTTACATAAATACATACATAAGCTCTATATATAAAACCTCACTAATAAAAAAGACACGCACACACTTATAAACAAGGGAACTTTTTGTTACAAACAACAAAGTCTCTGCACTAAATATTGGGAGGGTTCTATTATCAAAACTCATATGCAACAGACAGCACCATCATGTGCATGTGTGCCTATATACATGGACCTTTGATATCATTAAGTGTTATGTATATCACTTGCCCTCTCTCTCTCTCTCTCAGACACACACACCAGTATATGCCACTCATGAGTAACAAGTACAAATTAGTGTTTCTCTTTTGTGATTTTGTGTCTAGCAAAACAAAGGCAATGCTTGTGTTTATAAGAAGTTGACGATAAAGATCCGCTCCAAACATGTTTAGATAATTTCTAAATAAAATTATGTGACAAAAATGACATATTCACAGTCCCTTCTATAGTTATATAGCGTGTTGAAAAAAGATATCTCCACATATGTTTAAAATCAAACTTTTTTCATGACAAAAATTTTAGATTCATAACAAATTTTAAAACTTTTTTCACTTTATGAGATGATAAGTTGTGATCAGTGTCTTTGATGTACAATCTGACACTAACAGAATACCTTGTTAGCTCATACATTGCACAAGGCCTTGATTTAGCTTCCATTTTATAGATTATTGTTGCCTATCAAAGGCTTCCCCGCAAGTGCAAAAAAAAAAAATTATGCAGAAGACTGAGACAGCCTCAACATTGATGAGCATTCACTAAAAATCAGATTTGTACCCCAAATACCACAAGTTTTATAACTTCCCCTGCAAAAATGAAGGAAAAATCAAGATATTCCTTACAATTATCATTACCCCCATTAGTCAGTTTTATCTTCCACTGATATAGAGATGGAGGTGATGTACAATATTTATGATGATCTCCAAGCCAAAACACAAGGCTCAAGCGTAGTATAATTTTATTTTTTTTCCTTCTTGCAGGTCTAATAAATAGTGCCTTTTGTACAAATATTCCAAACAAATTAATAGATTTCACTTTAACTATTGAACCTCCACAACCTTAACCATTTTCACACAATACTATCTCCAAACATGGTTTGGTTTTAACCTCCCTCAGTCAATTGTCTATAGAAGAGGAAATATCTGAAGATTTCATAGTTCATACTATTACTATGATTTTCTAGAATAAAGACAGATTGGCTTGTCTACAAGGCCATTCTAGCCTTTCTTACGTAAAAGGAAAGAAAAAGAAAAAAAAACTTCAAGATTTCCCATGCACTTTAACATTAGTAGGTCCCATTAATCATTAGTTAATATGTTGATATGATTACAGTACAGAGTAAAACAATATGGCTTTATCCTAGAGGGAGGGAGGCATGAAGCAACCAAAGTGCCAAACTAATTATTATTTGTTTCACAATTGTTGTATGATATAAAAATAAATAAAATTACTAATGATGGCATTCTTACTTTAAAACTATTATTCTACGTACCCTCAAATGAATAAAGTTTCAAGAACCCCTAGTAACACTCAAATAGTGGCAAGTGCAAACGGGACAGGAATCAAAATTAGTAAGGGTTGACACAAATTTCATCCAGCATTTTGAAAAAAGGAAACTAAAAGATATGAAAGTGAAACAAAAAGAATCTTAAACTGATTGATATTGCATAGGTCTAACAACTCAATCCATAGTTGTTTTAAAACAATAGTTGTTTAACTTGCAAGCACCCATGATGTTTTTTAAGACTAAATTTGATCAGCTAGTTACAACTGGATTACTTTTGTAAAACTGAAACTGATTCAAGATATAATTTGGTCCAGAACCTAATCGCTAAGCATTTAAGAATTTTGCGACTGGTTTGGGTAGAGGAGGATACCTATTGAAGGTTTGATATTTCGGCTATATTTGAATTGGAATACTAGTTTTTATGATTGGAAAACTTTCAATAATGGTTGGAACATAGTATAGCTAACTAGTACAAGAAATAAGATCTATGAATCTAGTCTCAAACTAGGACTCTTGAGTATCCACCTAAGAGGGCAGTATAATACACCTAATGGCTAGTCAAATGGTTTAGCAACAACATGCGTGCACAAGAAAATTGCAACAAAAGATCGAACAGTAAAAGGAATAAACAATCTTGGGCACATAAATGAAAAGAAATACCATTTCGTAAGAAGTATAGAATTTTACTCAAAGCAAATATACCACTCATATAATGACTAGTGATAGGTTAAAATATAAAATTTGTCTTTGATCTTGAGAAACTAAATAACCTTCACCCAGACTTTGGAAGCAACTCTCGAATATTTTCATCTACTTGATTAGACAACAGCAAGTCAATAAACATGGCAGCAGTTGTTGCGTTTGCTGAAAATCCCTTGCCAACCATCATTTTGAGATATTTCATTGCCCTTGCTGTGTCACCATGTTGCAATAACCCCTGGATTAATATGTTGTATGTGAGATGGTCAGGTGAACAACCGTTGCTATCCATTTCCTCAAGCAGCTCACCCGCTTCATCAATTAGTTCATTCTTGCAAAATCCATTGATCATTATAGTATAAGTCCGAACATTAGGTTGCAATCCTTTTGCAAAAAGACCGCAAAAGATTTCTCTTGCAATTGTAAGTTCCCCAACATTGCAGAACCCATCAATCAAGGTGTTGTAAAACACAATACCGTGATCCGACTTTTTTTCTTCCATCTCCTGAAACAGTGTCATTGCCTCATCAATTCATCTATTCTTACAAAATCCATCTAACAAGATGTTATAGGTTAGGGGATCTGGATGTTGGCCACAAGCTTGCATCTTATGGAATAACTCCAGTGCAGCCTGGGGTCTCTCCACTTTGAAAAACCCATTGATAAGAGTGTTGTAAGTCGAAACATTAGGAATCACTCCCTTGTTGGACATTTCATGAAAGATACGCATTGCCTCATCAATTTTTTTACTTTTGCAATATCCATTGATCAATATGTTATAGGTAATCACGTCGGGTGAACAACCCTTCTCAACCATCATATTAAATGTCTTAATTGCCCCATCCATTTGGTTTTGCAAACAATAACCATCAATCAAAGAACTGTAAGTGACTTGGCTAGGATCAATGCCTCTTTGAATCATCACTTCAAAAACTTTTTTTGCCTCACTCAACAACCCTTCCTTGCATAGCGTGTCAACCAGTATGTTGAAGCTTCGCACATTTTGCATGATCTTCCTTTGTCCCATCTCATTCAACAAGGTCACAGCCTCCCTCCACCGGCCAAAATTGCATAGCCCTTGAATTACGCAATTGTAAGTGACAACATCTGGCTGAATGCCTTTACTCATCATTTCAGACAAAAGGTACAAAGCCTCAGTTACCAATTTGTCCTTACATAAACTGTCAATGATCGTGCTATACAGCTCCACAGTTTGTGCAAAATTCCTTTTTTCAATCTTCCTGAGCAACCTAATAGCCACACCAGTCTGGCCAATCTTACACAGACCATTTACTATTGTTCCACAAGTAATTGCATCAGGTCGGTACCCTTTGTTCTCCATTTCATCTACCAACCTCACAGCTCCAGGAATATTACCTTGAAGACAGAGACCATTAACAAGAGTGTTTAGAGTAATTTGGTTAGGCTGATAACCAAGTTTCAAAATTGTTGCTAAGACAGAGAACCCAAAATCGACCCGTCTCAAACGGCAGTAGCAATTAATCAAAACAGTGAGAGTACAAACATCGGGAGAGATTCCGAATGATTCCATTCGATGAAATAAAGTAATGACTACGGAGTAATGCTTCATTCTTGCAATGGCACCCAACAATTGAGTAAAATCGACAATGGAAGGCAAAGGGTGCATGTGAAGCATTGTATCAAACAGGCCTAAGGCATGATCAAGATTCTTAAAGGTTCCAGATTTGGAGTGATCTCTCACAGAATTCAACAACTGATTCCGTTTCTGATATGGGGTTTTCGCATTTTCTCTAACAGTAGAACAATAATTAGAAGTAAAAGCACGAAATGGAAGGCTTACTCTAATAATCAAACGATTGCATATAAGAAGCAGAGAGGATGCTGATTTACCCATTTCACAATGACGACAGTCTCAGCTACCAGCTCGGGTCTGGTTCGGTTTTGGCTTAGCTTCGGAACTTCAAAAATCGAAGGGAGAAATCACGATGGTGGAGTTGCAGATCGGAGAGTGAATCAACGAGTTCGAACTTCGTTCAGAGCCCTTTTTCTCTTTTGACAAGAAAGTATACGACGAGGAGAAAAGTCGAAAGGAGAAATCACGGTGGTGGAGTGGCAGATTGGAGGGCGAAGCAGAAATCGCGGTGGTGGAGTGGCAGATCGGAGGACGAAGCAGTGAGTAGGACTGGATGAGAATGATTTGTATTTCTGGGATAATTGGAAACTCGTTCAGACCCTTTTTGACCCAAAAAAAACAATAAAAAATTGTAAGGTCAGACATATTTTGTTTTACTGCACGTGTCCTTTCTAAATTTTATTGAAATTTTTGTTCATGTTGTGCAAAAAATAAAGAGAACTGATGAGCATGTGAGTTTGACCGGAAATATAACCTTATTGATCATATTAAATTTCTCAATTACATCTATTGTGATCTTAGTTTTTAGAGTTTTTAAATACTTTCTATTAAGTATAATGTTATTTTGTGGAAATGTATTTTTTATTCAAATTAAATATTGTGACCTACCCCCTTTACACAAGCGTGAGTTTAGAGAATTTCTTTTATTATTGTTTAAAAATAAATATATAAAATTAATTGATCAAAGGTTATCCAATAAAAGTTGGCACTTGACAGCACATATTCTTTCCGAAATGTTTGGTGGCAATAAAAAGATGACACGTGTCCTGTCGTGTGTAATACCCGTGACTAACTTGATTAGTTGAGTTAAGTGAGTCATGTGTATTGCACATGATAATGACAAATGATATCTTCTTATTAGTGATTAAAATCCAAAATTTCAAACATTTCTTTAAAACATAAAGTTTAGATTGGCAGAGTCTATTACAACTTAATAATCACCAAGTCAAAACATTAAATCTACAAAAGCAAAACAAAATGCATGTTAAACAAAGCATAAATCCAAATGGTTGTTAAAAGAAAACATTAAATTTGCAATGTAAAATGCAAAAAGCCCATAATTTGTCCCAAAACAGCACATACTATTCCAAATCTATACGCAAAACCCAAATCCAGATTCATTCATATACAAATATAATTGTTGGTGTTATGAAGGTACATTTCTTCCAGGATTGACATAAAATTGGTTTCAAATTTCTGCTATAATGTACTTTGAACAAAAACAATATCTCAATAGTATTATATGAGAAATTGGGATGTAGCATCCATCATCTATATCTATATATATCTAAAAACTGAAGCGTAGCGTTTATTATTGCTGAGCTCCTATTGCGCCATCTCATCACCACAACATTGGCCACGTAATTATTATTTTTCTTATTTATTTTTTATTTTTATTTTTTTAACAAAAAAATATAAATAGATTATTGACTTTACATATTCATCTTGGACAGTTTTAACATTACATATAATTTTGTCTTTACATATTTATCTACTTTAATTTATAATTTATTTTTTATTCTTATTTTTTTACAAAATAAATAGATTATTGACTTTACATAGTAAATTAATTATTATGATTAAATTTTTTTAAAAAAAGAATCACTTGCATTTGAAGCCCCCCTAATCATTGCATAAAATCTTTAAAAAAATATTTTGAAAAAATATAATCTATAATCTATTATAAAAGTTGAATCCTTAGAATTGATTGATGCACAAAATGGTAACACGTGTCATTTTATTGAAACATAAGTGAATGTCATTCTATTCTCTTTCTTTTCTCCAGCTCATCTTTCTTCGAATTGATTAAAAGTTTGGCATTTTAGATTTTCACCCCAAAAGGATGGCATTACAAATTAAGTGGGAAAAAAATAAAAATAAAATTTGGCGTTGTAGATAACAACCGTCATCTACACCCAACTCAAAGCATTTTAGATACTCACTTTTACTCCCCCACCCTTTCCACTTCTCAAAAGGCACAACACAAACCCCACATAAATTAGCTCTCTTGGCCTCCTTCTACACTTCTTTAAAAGGGGAATATCAATGCTTTCTATTCCTTGCCCATGGGGTTGAGCTTGACTTCCCAATTTGTTTTTTCTATCTTCATAGGACCATTATTGGTTGTTCAGGGGAGTTGAGTACTGCTTACACCCTTAAGTATTTGGAACAGGCTAGATGTGCACTGTGCCTTCATGTCAACATCTCTCATATTTCTCATAAGTTAAATTGGAAAGCATGTAGATTTTTTTTGGAATGCAACCAAGAGAGGTGACAAGGTTCTTGCTTCTATCAGAATTTGTAGTTCTTATCCGCGAAGTTTAGGGCACTATAATCTATTCAAATACTCCTCAAGGTACAGGACTCGCTGTCTTTTTTTCCTATCTTCTTTGACATTATACAACAACATATCATACACAAACTTGACACAAATATATAAACCATCTAAGACTAAGAGCATTAGATTTTCATTCAAAGGTTTGTTAGTTTTAGACAATTTCTCATCATCCTATCATATTTGATCTGAAAATGATTGTCATGTTCTTAGCTGCATGCTTTTTTAATTTCAATAAGACGAAAAATAATTTTGCTTGATGAGCCACTTGCTAAAAATAACCTCTTTTATGGACTCATGATCAAAATGTGAGATTTATAAATAGACTTGATGAATCATTATCACATTTAGTCTAATGCATGAACTAACATTATTACATATTCTCCATTGAAAGAATGAAAAAAAAAAAAGTTATTTGTGTTTTGTATTTAGCTTAATGGTTTGTTAATTTTTATTTTTATTTTTAAAAAAATTATAACCTTCATTGTTACATTTGCAATTTATACCCCATTGCGAAATCCTCCTATAGAAATATAACATTGTAACATGTTTTTTTTTTTTTTTTGGTTTACCTTAGTGACATTGCTATTACGTTATTTGTTGATTACTTAATTATTGCCATTATTGTTTTGTTAGATGGTTCAATTGTTGAATTATTATTATTCTATTATAGGTTAAAGCATCTAGCTATCTAATTTATGTTGGTTTCAAAGCTTAAGCAAACAACAATCTTATCTAGATAAATCTCTCAATGATCATGTGGAGCAAAAAACAATTTGAATTTTGCCAATAGGCGAAGGAAGATCACATGTTGGATTGAATTGGAGATCTAGAGAAGTAAAGAGCAAATTTGTGTCTAAAAGCAACTACCACCAATTTGTGGCTTTGCAAAATTTGTGTCTAAAAGCAGCTACCACCAGTTACAAGGAGATTAATTCATATAATATGAGTACTCCATGTGATTTTAGAAATTTAATTAGATAACCGAATAGTTTTTAATTCTTATATTGTTTGGATTTGTAATGTTTCACCCACAAATAAGTAATTAAGTTTTCATGATTATTATTGAAATCTGTTTGGCGATATCAACAAATGTATAACATAGTTTATGTATATTCATTTCACTAATACAATTAACATGAAACTATATATGTCACATATTGCGTGGTGGTAAAATTACTAATAATCTATATCTATATCTATATCTATATATATATATATATATATATCTAAAAACTGAAACATAGCATTTATTGCAATTAAACTCCTATTGCACCACTTCATCGCCATGTCATTGGCTACATAATTATTATTTTTCTTATTTATTTTTTATTCCTTTTTTTTACAAAAAAAAAAAATAAGTAGATTATTGACTTTATACATTCATCTTGGATAGTTTTAACATTACATATAATTTTTCCTTTACATATTCATCTACTTTAATTTAGAATTTTTTTTTATTCATTTTTTTTTTTTACAAACAAATATAAATAGATTATTGACTTTACGGATTCATCTTGAGTGGTCTCAAACTTTACATATAATTTTGCCTTTATATAATCACCTACTTTAATTTAGAGGATCATTCTAGATGTTTATAACCAAATAGTGAAATCAATGAAGAATCAAAAACCAAAAACAATGTCTATACATTTCTATACTATAGATATTAATGGA
>NC_044906.1:14776701-14826249 GCF_001633185.2 Quercus lobata | reverse complement strand
TGCATCCTCTAACGAGGAGGACGTGAATTATCGATAGAGGTCGAGAACACCCCCAAGTGAGACCTTTTCTTACGAGAAGGAGTCTTACCCTGTGTGAAGGTATGAGAGCTCGTCCAGCAAGGGTTTGGGAAATGACGCTATGAACAAGGCGTTAGATCAGATCTCCAGATCACCTTTCGCGCACAGAATCAAAGGGGCTAAGTTACCTCGACGCTTTAATCAACCAACATTTTCCATCTACAATGGCCGAGTAGACCCGATGGAGCACGTTAGCCAGTTTAACCAAAGAATGGCCATCTATTCCCAAAATGAGGCTCTGATGTGTAAAGTTTTCCCGTCGAGCTTGGGCCCAATGGTGATGAGATGGTTCAACAGCCTAAAGACAAATTCCATAGGCTCCTATAAGCAGCTCACTCAGGCTTTTTGTTCTCGCTTTATTACAAATAGCAGAGTCCCTCGACCCCTAAGTTCGTTATTGTCCTTGTCCATGCACGAGGGGGAGACCCTAAAAGCATATTCGGATAGGTATTGGGAGATGTATAACGAGTTGGATGAGAACCATGATAACGTCGCTATCAGCACATTCAAAAGCGGTCTCCCCACTGAGCATGGCTTAAGAAAATCTCTCACTGGTAAACCTGTTGCCAACGTTCATCAGTTAATGGATAGGATTGACAAGTACAAAAGGGTGGAAGAAGATCAGCTACAAGGAAAGGGAAAGGAGAAGATCATTCCCCCCAAAGGGAATGATTTCAGGTCGGAACGATATAACCATAACCAGCCGAGGAGAGATTTTTCGAGACAAGCTGGACAAATTAACATGCAGACGGTTAATGCCGTGTTCAGAGAGCCAGTACAACAAGTTCTGGAGAAAGTGAAGAACGAGCCCTTCTTCAGATGGCCGGGAAAAATGGCTGGGGACCCTTCGAAACGCAACCAGAGCCTGTACTGTCACTATCATCAGGACCATAGGCATGCCACTGAGGATTGCAGGAATCTATGGAACCACCTAGATCAGTTGGTCTGAGAAGGAAGGTTGCATCACCTTCTGCACCCCTCCAGCGGTCATCTGAGCCAGGCAATGCAAGAACCTTGAAAAGATGTGTCGTTACGGCCTCCCACGAGAACGATACATGTCATCCTCGCCGCCCTAGGAAGAACTGGCTCCTTTCCATACAGGGTGCTGTCCGTGGCGCGACTCTCTGCCGAGGACAGGGAAAAAGAGTGTAAAAGGTTTAAAAAAGGAAGCCCTTTAATATTAGGATTCTCGAATGAAGATAAGAAGGGAACTATCCAACCTCACGATGATGCCTTAGTAATTACACTGAGAATCGGAGGTTTTGACGTGAAGAGGGTACTGGTAGACCCGGATAGCGCGGTAGAGGTAATGTACCCCGATCTATACAAGGGGCTGAACTTAAGGCCGGAGGATTTGACGGCTTATGACTCTCCTCTTATCAGTTTTGAGGGAAAGACAGTTGTACCAAAAGGGCAGATCAGATTACCCATCCAGACCGAGTTAGAGGTAGTAGAGGTGGACTTTATCGTGGTCGATGCCTACTCGCCCTACATGGCGATAGTGGCCAGGCCATGGATCTATGCCCTAGAGGTCGTGTCTTCCACACTTCACTAAAAGGTGAAATACCCATCCGGAGGCCGAGTGGAAGAGATTCGTGGAGATCAGGCCATGGCTAGGCAATGTATGGTGGCCGCCATCTCACGTCGAACCAAGGCCAAGTCCTTAGCTCCTGAAAACTTATAGCAACCAGCCACCTCGGTGGGGCATATTAGCGGGCTATCCGAGGAGATAAAGTGTGAAAGTTTGGAAAAGTTTATCGTTGACAAGGACCCAAAAATATTTTTCCAAGTTGGCTCGGAGTTGCCTCTTCAAGAGAAAGAGGAGCTGGTCGGGTTTCTGAGGAGAAATGTTGATGTGTTTGCATGGGACGCTTATGATGCCCCGGGGTTTGACCCTACTCTCATTTGTCACCACTTGAATATGAACCCATCCTCAATTCTAAAGAAGCAACCACCCCGACGTCCCTCGAAATAACATGCCAGTGCCGTTAGAGACGAAGTGACAAAGCTGAAAAGGGAAGGGGCTATCAAAGAAGTCTTTTACCCCGAATGGCTGGCAAATACGGTGGTGGTAAGAAAGAAAATGGGGAAGTGGCAAGTCTGCGTGGACTTCACAAATTTGAACAAGGCATACCCGAAAGACCCATTCCCGTTACCTCGAATTGACCGACTGGTAGATGCGATTGTAGGCCACCCTCGAATGAGCTTCCTGGACACCTTCCAGGGCTATCATCAGATACCACTGGCACTAGAGGATCAGGAGAAAACGGCGTTCATGACACTCATCGAAAACTATCACTATAAGGTGATGCCTTTTGGACTAAAGAACGCAGGGTCAACCTACCAAAGGATGATGACAAGAATGTTCAAACCTCAGCTAGGCAAAGTTATTGAAGTCTACATAGATGATATGATGGTAAAAAGTAAGGTGGAGTTTGAGCACGTGAAAGACTTGGAGATCATCTTTGGCATCTTAAAGGAGCATAAGTTGCGGCTCAATGCTTCCAAGTGTTCATATGGGGTCGAATCTGGGAAATTCCTAGGCTATATGGTAACTCAAAAAGGGATAGAGGTAAGCCCAGATCAAATCAAAGCGATTAATAGCCTACAGGCTCCT
The DNA here is from genome assembly GCF_001633185.2 of Quercus lobata. Taxonomy (NCBI): domain Eukaryota; kingdom Viridiplantae; phylum Streptophyta; class Magnoliopsida; order Fagales; family Fagaceae; genus Quercus; species Quercus lobata. Next base: position 14,823,554 of record NC_044906.1, on the reverse strand, counting down.
CGGAATCCGAAAGAGGTTCAGAAGCTCACTGGCATGATCGCGACATTGAACCGGTTCATATCACCGTCTACAAACCGATGCCGAACTTTCTACCTCTTAATGAATAAGTGGAAAGGGTTTGAGTGGTCAGAGGATTGTGTCTTAGCCTCCTAGCAACTCAAAGAATACTTGTCGCGACCACCCATTATGTCTAGCCCTGAGGCGGACGAGGTACTGTTTGCATACATAGCGGTAGCCCCTCATGTTGTAAGTCTGGTACTGGTACAGGATGATAACGGGGTACAGCGACCAGTGTATTATCTAAGTAAGTCGTTACATGAAACTGAAGTGTGTTACTTACCATTGGAGAAGGCAATTCTAGCAGTGGTACATGCCACACGAAAACTCCCCCATTACTTTCAGGCGCACACGGTTATTGTTCTAACCCATCTTTCCCTTCGATCGGTGCTTCGAAGCGCCGACTACACAGGAAGGATCGCCATGTGGAGTGCAATTTTGGGGGCCTTTGATATTAAATACATGTCTAGGTCCTCTGTTAAGGGTCAAGTTCTCGCGGACTTAGTTGCAGAATTCACTGAACCCTCCGTAGAAATAATAACCGAGAAGGAAGACATGGATGAAAAATCGGTTGGCACAATCTCAGCACGTGAGATCTTGCATTGGAAAGTCTACGTGGATGGCGCGGCCAATCAAAGAGGATCTAGAATTGGGCTAGTTTTAATATCGCCCGAAGGTATTGCCATTAAAAAATCACTAAGACTCGGGTTCTCGGCTACGAACAACGAGGCCGAGTACGAAGCTTTACTTCAAGGAATGATGATGGTTCAAAAATTGGGCGGAAAGGCAATGCCTTCGGGCGCGATATTAAAACTAGCCCAATTCTAGATCTCTCTTTGATTGGCCGCCCATCCACGTAGACTTTCCAATGCAAGATCTCACGTGCTGAGGATTGTGCCAACCGATTTTCATTCCATGTTCTCCTTCTCGGTATATTTCTACGGAGCGTTCAGTGACATTCGCAACTAAAGTCCGCGAGAAATTGACCTTAACAGAGGACAGCATGTATTTAATATCAAAGGCCCCCAAAAATTGCACTCCACATTGCAATCCTTCCTGTGTAGTCGGCGCTTTGGAGCACCAATCGAAGGGAAAGCTGGGTTAGAATAATGACCGTGTGTGCCTGAAAGTAATGAGGGAGTCTCCGCATGGCATGCATTACCGCCAGAATTGCTTTCTCCAATGGTAAGTAGTGCACTTTGGCCTCATGTAATGATTTACTTACGTAGTACACTGGTCGCTGTACTCCATTATCATCCCGTATCAGTATCAAGCTTACAGCATGAGAGGCTACTGCTATGTATGCAAACAGTACCTCGTTTGCCTCAGGGTTGGACATGATGGGTGGTTGCGACAAGTATTCCTTGAGTTGCTGGAAGGCCAAGACACAATCTTCCGACCACTCAAACCCTTTACTTATTTATCAAGAGGTAGAAAGGTTGACATCGATCTGCAGATTGTGATATGAATCGGTTTAATGCTGCGATCATTCTAGTGAGTTTCTGCACTTCTTTTGGATTCTGAGGAGCTTGTAGGCTATTAATAGCTTTGATTTGATCTGGGCTTAGCTCTATTCCTTTGTGGGGTTACCATATAGCCTAGGAATTTCCCAGATCCGACCCCAAATGAACACTTGGAAGCATTGAGCTGCAACTTGTGCTCCCTTAAGATGCCAAAGATGATCTCCAGGTCTTTCACGTGCTCGGACATCATTTTGCTTTTTACGACCAGATTGTCTATGTAGACTTCAATAACTTTGCCTAGCTGTGGTTCGAACATTCTGGTCATCATCTTTTGGTAAGTTGACCCTGCGTTCTTTAGTCCGAAAGGCATTACCTTATAGTGATAGTTTCCGATGGGTGTCATGAACGCCGTCTTCTCCTGATCCTCTAGTGCCAGTGGTATCTGATGATAGCCCTGGAAGGCGTCTAGGAAGCTCATTCAAGGGTGGCCTATAGTTGCATCCACCAATTAGTCAATTCGAGGTAAGGGGAATGGGTCTTTCAGGCATGCCTTGTTCAAGTCTGTGAAGTCCACACAGACTCGCCACTTCCTCGTTTTCTTTCTCACCACCACCGTATTTGCTAGCCATTCAGGGTAAAAAACTTCTTTGATAACTCCTACCTTTTTCAGCTTTGTCACTTTGTCTCTAACGACACTAGCATGTTCCTTCGAAGGGCGTCGGGGTGGCTGCTTCATTGGAATAGAAAATGGATTAACATTCAAGTAGTGACAAATGAGGCTAGGGTCAACCCCTGGGGCATCGTAAGTGTCCCATGCAAATATGTCAACATTTTTCCTCAGAAATTCGACCAGTTCCTCTTTTTCTTGAGGAGGTAACTCTGAGTCGACTTGGAAAAATCACTCGGGATCGTTTTCAACGATAAACTTTTCCAAACTTTCACACCTTATCTCCTCGGCTAGCCCACTGTTTTGCCCTGCCGAGGTGGTTGATTGCTATAAGTTTTCAGAAACCGAGGACTTAGCATTGGACTGGCGTGAGATGGCAGCCACCATACATTGCCTAGCCATGGCTTGATCTCCACGAATCTCTTCCACTCGGCCTCCGGATGGGTATTTTACCTTTTGATGAAGTGTAGAAGATACGGCCTCTAAAGCATGGATCCATGGCCTAGCTACTATCGTTGTATAGGGCGAGTAAGTGTCGACCACGATAAAGTCCACCTCTATCACCTCTGACCCGGTTTGTATGGGTAATCTAATTTGCCCTTTTGGTATAACAATCCTCCCTTCGAAGCTGATAAGGGGAGAGTCATAAGCCTTCAAATCCTCTGGCCTTAAGTTCAGCCCCTTGTATAGATCAGGGTACATTACCTCTACTGCGCTGCCCGGGTCTACCAGTACCCTCCTCACATCAAAACCTTCGATTCTTAGCGTAACCACTAAGGCATCATCGTGAGGTTGGATAGTTCCCCTTTTATCCTCGTTCGAGAATCCCAATATTAAAGAGCTTCCCTTTTTAGACCTTTTAGATTCTCTTTCCCTGTCCTCGGCGGAGAGCCGAGCCACAGATAGCACCCTGGAAGGAAATGACCCGGTTCTTCCTGGAACGGCGAGGATGACGTGTATCATCCCCGTGAGAGGTCTTAATGATACATCTTTTCGAGGCTCTTGCGTTGCCCGACCCAGATGACTTCTTGAGGGGTGTAAAAGGTAACGTAATTTTCCTTCTTAGACCAGCTGATCTAGGTGATTCCATAGATTCCTGCAATCCTCAGTGGTATGCCCATGGTCCTGATGATAGTGACAATACAGGTTCTGGTTGCGTTTCGCAGGGTCCCCAGCCATTTTTCCCGGCCATATGAAGAAGGGTTCGTTCTTCACTTTCTCCAGAACTTGTTGTACTGGCTCTCTGAACACGGCATTAACCGTTTGCATGTTGCTTTGTCTAGCATGTCTCGGAAAATCTCTCCTCGGCTGGTGATGGTTATATCGTTCCGACTTGAAATCATTCCCTTTGGGGGGAATGATCTTCTCCTTTCCCTTTCCTTGTAGCTGATCTTCTTCCACCCTTTTGTACTTGTCAATCCTATCCATCAACTGATGAACGTTGGCAACAGGTGTACCAGTGAGAAATTTCCTTAAGCCATGCTCAGTGGGGAGACCGTTTTTGAATGTGTTGATAGCGACATCATCATGGTTCTCATCCAACTCGTTATACATCTCCCAATACCTATCCGAATATGCCTTTCGGGTCTCTTCCTCACGCATGGATAAGGACAATAATGAACTTAGGGGTCGAGGGACTCTGCTATTTGTAATAAAGCGAGAATAGAAAGCCTGAGTGAGCTGCTTATAGGAGCCTATGGAATTTGTCTTCAGGCTGTAAAACCATCTCATCGCCATTGACCCCAAGCTGGATGGGAAGACTTTGCACATTAGGGCTTCATTTTGGGAGTAGATGGCCATTCTTTGGTTAAACTGGCTCACGTGCTCCACTGGGTCTGTTCGGCCGTTGTAGATAGTAAACGTAGGTTGATTGAAACGCCGAGGTAATTTAACCCCTTCTATCCTGTGCATGAAGGGTGATCTAGAGATCTGGTCTAATGCCCTGTTCATAGCGTCATTTCCTAAACCCTTGCTGGATGGGCTCTCATAATTTCGCATTGGGTGCGACTCCTTCTCATAAGAAAAGGTTTCACTTGGGGGTGTTCTCGACCTCCGTCGATAACTCACGTCCTCCTCGTTATAGGATGCATCTAAGCTAGAGGGAGATCGCTTTTGCTGCGCATGTCTTAACTTTATTTTCAGGTCATCTATCTCTCGCTGCATAGCCTGATGGTTGTTTCGCCTTTGAGATACGTGACTACCTATTTGAGTATGACTTTGGCTCGTCTGGGCAGTATGTACGCTTCTCTCATGATTCCTTCTGTTACTTGGGTTGGAAGGATTATTTTGCCGCTGAGATTCAATAGGTTCTGTCTGTTGAGGGTTAGCTTGGTTGGGATTCTCTTGATGTGGACCTAGTCTTGCTATACTTAACTGTTATGCTTTCTGACACTTAAGTTCTTCCCACAGACGGCGCCAATTGTAGGGGCACGATTTTAGTAGCCCAATCCTTGTTGATCAAGTCTTGGCCCAAAAAGTCCCAAACAATGAATTTTTTGTAAAGTATGGGCTATAAAACTTGGTTTCAGTTAGTTTAAACGGTTTGTTGCATGGATTATGAGAATACAGAAACAAGAATGAAAATTCCACCGTGAAAAGAAGTCCCTCACAAATGATAAGGCTCAAAATTTCATTAATATACACAGATTAATGCAGTAAGGTTTTTCTACAGTCCTCTCTCTTCCTTCTTTTTCGTCCTCCTCTCTTGGGGGACTTTTACATATTATATTGGCCATTTCCAATCATCTGGGCTTTACACTTGTTGATCATCTAAGCCCCCACTTGAGTACCTGTCCCATCAGACACCCCTATCATTTCTTTGTGAGTTGCGGTAGCCAAGGTTGCACTGTTCAGGTGTTTTCTCCTCATTAATGCAGCCAGGAAAGTAGTTGTACTGCATTTAATGTGGTGGTAGCAGTTTTTACTGAGATATTTCGGGTTTCCTTCCTCTTTACGTATTGGAAAGATGGACTATAGTGGCTTGGATGCACCTTTGGTTCGAATTTTGTAGCATCCGAGGATAAATTACTCCTCGAACATGTTCTCTTTGCCCCAGTGGGCCTAAGGATCGCTTGGAACACGATGCCTCCTCGGACGGGCCTAGGGCCCAGTCAGCCTATTATTTTGGGCCGGTCCCCACATGTGTCTTTTGTGGTATTTTATGTTTTTGGCTCAAACAACATTTCTTCCTATCCACTATTTACCAATAAATTTTTTTTATCTTGAAAAGAGACTGCAAATTTGTATTTATGTAAAATTATAAATTTGTGCATGATTATGGGTCCGATTGGACACAACTTATTTTATTGAAAACTGAAAACACTGTAGCAAAATAATTTTTAAATGTGTGAATAATGCTGTGGGGCCCATTTTTAATGAAAAAGTTTCTGAAAAATGAAGTTTGTGGGTTGTGCACTGTACATGGGAGAAAAGTCAACATATGCAGCTAAAAAAAGAAGGTAAATGCTGAAAGTTGCAAACGCAGACGCGCAAACACGCTATCCAAACCAGGCTTATATTCTTTTATGGTCAGTGTTTTTACCAACTTTAATTAAAACTTTTCATCAAGATTGGCGGCATACAGTTTGAAGCAAAAATATGTACTTATTTCTTTTTGTTGAATATCATTTAAATAATATTTATTTAATCTTCTATATTATAATTTTTTTAATTGAAGCCATTTTTCATATTTTTTGAAGTACAAAATTACTAGATAATTTTTTTTTTTGGAAAACCAATTAATATTTTATATTTAAGTTTTGTTAATATCTACTTTTCAATTGATAATATAATTAAGGTCACCATTCATAGATTATTAAAAAATTATTTTAGGATGTCATTTTCATTTTTTTCATAATTATAACCTTTTTTCTCTTATTTTTAATGTGGCGCTAGAGAGTGTTTCAATTTTCTTTTCAAAAAGTGTACCACATGACATAATTTCCTACTATATTGATTGATTGAATATGTCTTTAAAGTCAATATTTTCAAATTTTGGATCCCAATGATAATTCTTGTAATAATGGATAAGATAATGGAGATTGTAATATCAAGGCTTAATATGTCATCAAAATCAATTACCTATGTACACATGCACAAACTCGAAACAATGGATCATAACTGTGACCTGAAGGGATCATGTAAACAAACCAGATGAAAAAGAACATATTTCAGACCTTCATGGATTGTTTTTATGAAGGTCCACAAAGTAGACCAAATAGTGGTGGAGCATTTCAACATTAAAGTAAGTGATTTAGGATTATGATGGCTGAGGACAAAAAATTAAAATGTGATAGCACAAAGACCATCCCTAAGATCTCTTTTAGAACACGCCTGTCACCGGTTGAGGCAGTATCTTGAACAAACTTTATCAAGCATCTCCGCATACTCAATTGGCGTTGCCTCGCTACAAAATACTTCATCCCAAATCTTGTGGAGATCTGTTCAGAAAATGATTCAGTATTAACAAAAGAACTAAACTTAATCCAAGGAAAATTTAAACACCAGAATGCAGATCAGAAATTTTATTTAGTTTCACTCTTTTGCAACAAGGAATATAATTTTGTAGAGAACCAACAACAATGTGTATCTGATTATCCTATTAAGCACAATAGCCTTTAAATCCTCAGAAACTTTAGCTACACAGACTCACTTGTCGATGAAAATCTCAGAGATTCTTAACCATATAAACTTCTCACCATATGTGTCCATTCTATTTATATTTCCACATAGGAGACATACACATTTAAATATCTAATCAGATCCACAATATGAGTACATTTATGCATTCATAGTTCAACAAAGATCAGCACCCTAGATAAATAGATTTTGAGATTTCCTAATATACCCAGTGGATGCTAACTCTTGCCTTCTCAAGAAGGTCAGAATCATATTTTTTTACTGGACAAATTTAGAAAAGCACCCCCCCTTTCCCCCTTCTCTCCTTATTCGCATGCAGGGCAAAAAAAGGGGCTCAAGCTTTCGAGGAATTTGTATCCTAAAGGTTAATGATCAAAAAGGCAGTGACTTATTATTACCCATCCATGGTCTAAGATATATTCTGCAAGATTTTACCTTTTGTTAGTCCTAGACTATTGCATAATTTGTATGCATTAATATAGACTTTGGCCCTTAGCTGAAAGCTTGGAACTGACATAATTTCAGATATACCAACTCGTTTCTTGACAATTCCCCATCCGTAGAAGTTGGGGCCAATATGTTTAACCCCATTAACATTCACAATTTGAAGAGATTTCAATAGAGGCAATGGACCAAATGGTGGGAGCTCTTCACTTAAACATTTGGTCAGGGTGATAGATATAAGATGTGTGAATGAAGGATTTGACACCCAAGATGGAAACTTGGAATTATAGTTGAAAATCTTCAAAACCTTGAGGTTGCAATGAGGTCGAAGACCTCGGGCAATGTCAAAATTTGCATTAGGTTTGTTTTCGGATCAAACCAAGGATAATTTGTGAATACCAGTCTTGAGATGCAACCTTGCTCCCTTAACCTCATCCAAAATTGCCACATTCTCGAGATTTTCAATGCTAAGCTCCCCACAAAGGTTATTTAGGTTTCTTAGCTCTCCAATTTGACACCCATCTTTCCTTAGGACGGTGAATTGAAGTAGTGTTTGAAGAGAGGTCAATCTCCCAATAAATGTAGGCATCAAATTCAATTTAACAGGACTAATAACAAGATGGCGCAGGTTAGACAACAAGTACAGGTTGTCAGGAATGCTGGTCAATTCATGAGAACGAAAGAGATTCAAGGTTCAAAGGCGGAAGAGATTGATGATTGATCTACTCAATGTCTCAATTGGATTATAAGAGAGATTTAGAGACCTAAGATGGAGCAAGTCACAAACATAATCTGGAAGACTTTTGAAACCGGCATGTGACAGATCAAGTATACGTAGGAATCTTACCTTTAGGAACAAACGCCCAACATCACTCAATGGAGAGTTGGAGTAACAGTGGGTGCCTCTCCTCCTAAGGAAACCCAAAGGCCGAAATGTGTACACATATATGTGTGAAACGTTTTCCTGAAAACATAATCCCTATCCCTTGCCTCCACACCCTACAAGAATTTTGTAGTTGTGGAGTGACTATTACGGCAAAGTGGTAGCACAAATAGAGCTCTAATACTATGCTAAAAGAGAAACTATCAATAAATTGATAGGAATTCTATTGGTATACTTACTTTAATTAGAATTAACAGAGAGAGAACTAATCTAACTCTCTCTGTAACTAATCCAAATCTAGCCGCTATACAAGAAAAACAGAATGTAAATAGCTAATTTACAAATAGCCAATCAGATAAAAACACATGTAGCTAGCACACTTAATCTGACATGTGCCTCTTATGTGAACTTTTAACATTACCCGCTATAGCTGTTGTGTTTTGACTGATGTACGTACGACTTGAAGTTTAGATAGATGCAAGCTGTAGCTGCAGCAAACTCTTACTTCTTAACAAATTCAGAAGATGTGCGTTTGGGAAACATACCTTTTGCAGGCAGAGGAGGAGGAGCTAATTGTGGTGCAGGGACAGGAGGCACAGTTCCTAATGGCCGCGATTCAATAAAAGTGCTATCATAGAATATACCGGGCTCCATTCTTAAGTTACAGCTGGGAAAAAGAATTCTCATTCCAAGCCTGTCTCTGCAACAATCTTGAATGTAGTTGTGAGCATTAACTAAGCAACTGCTACAATTAATCTCTGACAAATCAGGACTACACTACATAAGGACATGCATAGTAAAGTTTTGATTGTTCTTCTTTCCAACAGCAAACTTGCGAAAACCACCTCCAGCTGATGCGTTATCTCTTAGATCTTTAAATAATCACCACCTTTGATGGGTCTATATCATTCAATGCATAATTTGTACCTGCTGTTTCTACCGTACATTGGGGGTGGTCCAACCATGCAGGCTAACACAATGAAAAGCTCTCAAACAAACATTGTGACTCCAACAGATTGAACTGAGGCGCAACTTGCACTCAAATAACATGAAAGCTAAAAAGCACTGTAGGATAAAACTTGATATGCTAAAAACATAAAATAAACGACACATAATCACTGTAAATTTATTAAAAACTGTAAAAGCTTGCTCATGTATATTACCATCTCTATCTGTAGATGAAAGGCACATGATGAACAAGTCAAATCTTGAGAAATTAGTTAAATTTTCTATGTATCTGATAGCCAGATCCATTTCTTCTCTGCCAAAAGTATGAAGCACAAGGGCATTAAGCACTATACAGAGCACAAACAAGAAAGTACACAATCTGGAAAAAGGCATTCATAGATATGTACTTGCATGAAAAAGGTGGCAACACATTTAATAATGTCAACTAGTAGGGAAGCAGACAAAGCATTTTTGAATATCTGTGGCAATGCATTGGAGATACTGCCTAATAAAGCAAAAATGACAACTATTAGTGGCAACATCATCGAAATAACTGAAACAGGAAAAATAGCATAAAAGAAAGCATGAGTATTGTAACTAGGACAAACAGGCCAGGAAAATTTCCCGGTTGTTTTACTACATAGGAATGTGAAAACCTCTTGAAATAGTCCCTAGAATTAAAAGATCAGGTCAGCAGATGCTAACAATCAATTAATTAGTTTACTTATTGGGGACCATCCAAAGAGGAAGTTTAGATCTATCAGGCATTGTGTACATCAACCAACAATTATGTCCATAGGAAGGGACTATGCCTATAAATACATATCAATCTTTCATGCTTAGCAATCTATATTGCTATTAGTGTATTTAAATGTGATAACAGAAACATGAATCTCTCTAGTACTAAATCACAAAAAAACCACCATTGCTTACCTTCAATAAACGAGCCTGTAGAGCACCGTCATCAGAGAGTCCCCGCCAAGAAGCCTCAAATTGATAAGCCGACTTTGGTGGTGTGATGTTTTTTGCAGCTTCAGCCTTGGCTCTAGAACTTGCTTGAGAAGCAAGCTCTTGCACTGGCTTCATCAGCTCTTGCTTTCCTGTTCTGTGATTTTTCTGAGAAAAGAAAATGATAGAGAGAACAGGTTAAAAGTTAATCTTCCAAAATAAAGCAAGTTTAGGAGAGCTAATGCCTGCCTGGTAAGCAATGAAAGTGGGCTGAGAAAAGGACAGGGAGGCAAGGCTTAAAAGGAAATGTAGTTTAAGATTAGTTAAATACTGTCACGACTCACGAGCAAATGGTAGCCATTATGGCCTCTTTAGCTGACCAATCTCCCAAACGAGTAATAAAAATCCTAGTCAGAAATACCAATAAAAAAAATTCCTACCCAGAAATCAGAAACAAAAGTGTTTGTCTCAAGTAACGGGAATTTTAAAATGGTTTCCAAATTACAGTCTGTTGATGATGCAAGAATGGAAGAGATGGTAGACCCCTGAAGTAAATAAGGAAAAGAAAAGGGGGGGGGGGGGGGGTTAAGTGACAGTCCAGTGGTAATGGCATCTTTTATGATGACCCATGTTTGTGGTTCGAACCCCACCTCCCCCTCCCATACTATCTACCTATCAAAAAAAAGGAAAAAGATGCTCAAGGCGGATTTCGTTTTCAGACCGTTTAGCACTTTACTAATTAATAGGAAACTTGTCTAACTAGAATAAGAAAACTTGCACCCTCAAAGGCCAAAATAAGCAGAACTGACGCACAAAGTTGATCATCTAATTAAAAAGTGGTGAGGAAGCATATATTTCAGCAAGGATTTCATAATTAACCTTAATGCTGTTCACTTTAGAACTCTGAATAGCAACTAGACGAGAGCTATCAACTTCTTGTTCTTCTATTCTACTAACAGAATTCACACTTTTGTTATCTCTTTCCTCCACAGATACAGATGCCCTCCCAGAAAACTGTTCAACATTGTCCTGTCAATGTAGTTTAAAAGTGACATAAAATGAGATCATACTACAAATATTATGTTTCAAAATAATGTCATACACTTTGGAAAAACAAAATCAAGCTATAAATCAAATATATAAGAAATAAAAGACACAACAAAACACACGTCAAGGACCAACAAATCCTATTTTGATTATTGTCCCATCTGTTTGATAGAAAAATAGAATAAAATAGGAGAAACAATTAAGTTTTAGCCAGATAGGCTTTGTAACTTCTTTTCTTAGGGTTTCCTTTTTTATTTTGGTTTGGGGGGGGGGGGAAGGGTTAAGAATCACTCCAATGGTCTACATATTCTTAAGCAATGTTTCTATCAGAAATAATCATTTGTTTACCTTATGTCTTTCAATCACATGTGGAGCTTAACCTACAGTTCTATGACAAGAACAAAAGATAATAAATATACTGAGTCACATTTATTTATGATAGCCAACAAAAAGCCAAGAAAGGAAGCAGCAATATATTAGACTTAAAGTTATATAACCATGAAATAATTCCATTCTGTGCTTAATGGTGTTCCGAAGATTAAGCTTCAATTAATTTGAACATAAACGTGCTATCAAATGCAGGAAACAATCAAGTTGTGCTGGCTTCCCATTTTGCCTTATTAAATGAAACTTTTCATTCACATATTATGGCATTCAAAATTATGATTAAAGCTCAAATGGCCAATACCTTGGTGTGACCTTGAATGGCAGACACTCCTGACCTTTGAATATTATTTGGTACTAGATGAACACTCTGTCCATTAACCTTGCTCCCTGAACTCACTACTTTCTGCATTCCTTGCCCAGAACTTCTTGGTGGTCCAGACACCTTCTGAAGAATCTCCTGGAAAAAGAATTAAGTTATTTTAAGAACAATTATAGAATGTCATAAAACGAGGAGACAAAAACTAAAAGAAAATAAATATCTAGCTGAGGATACTATTTTAGTGGAAACTAAACACCATCAGCTCAGAGAACATGAGAGCAGAATAAAACATCAACTTTCATTAATAATTCTAATCCCACTTCCCTTTTCGCTATCATCTATAGATTCCATCAACATCTACTCTGCAAACAGAAGTCATTATACTGCCCAATATATCCAACTGTCCAACTCATTAAAAATATCTGAGACATTCTTGGCAACATACAAATTTCCATAGCATGTACAACTTTAGCTCATTACTAAAGAGCTGTTTCACTGCTGCTCTGCCAGTTTGGCAACTGCAAAAAAAGTACGCAAAAATGTCTATAAGAGCTCTACAATAAATGTAAAAACAATTTTAAGTTGTGAAAAGGAAAATTGCAGTGAAATCAATTTCATATAAAGGGTCACTCACCTGGAAAATGAAAATACTGTCCTCTTGTTATAAAAAATGGACTCAAATGATTGTAATCTGACATTCAAAAACTTAATCCACTAAGATTTCAATTGTGACTTGACTATGTCCCCTACTAGTGATGTTGTTATTGCTACATTATTTGCTATTTTAAAGTGTGATCTTTTACTGTCACATCAATATTTAATGATAATGGATACATGCAGAGATTACAACTCAAGAATGTTGAAGCATAGGACCTGTTGAGCTAAACAAACACAAAAGCCATTTAGTATTTAAACAGATTTCAGGATACCGATTATAAACAATCCTATCTCATATTCATAATGTCCAATCTAGCAAAATGACTCAGTGTGACAATATCATCGCATCGTATAATTATAACTTATAGTTCCCATCGTGCATCACATACACAAAGATTATGAGCTCTACAAGCAACTCATGTGCATATCCAAAAATATTGAGTTTTTTAGAAAGAATGATCAAAGGCAACAAATCAAATGGACAACAGAGTCCTTAGTTGAAGACATTCCAAGTAAGCTGTGCGGCAAGAATCCCAAGTCCCAACAACTTGCCAATCTTGCCTCAAATAGTTTCATGAACATATTTGGGTCTGAAATGACTATGTTGCTGGTTAGAACTTTATGTTATTTTCTTCAAATAAACTTTTCTTTTTTGTTGCGTCCAAAAATAGTTGTGTCCAAAAAACAAAGTCCTTGAAGAAAAAAAACTTGATACCCTCTATTCCGAACAATGAGAGACCTACCACTCTTAACTGTAAATCATGCCCTGTTACAAAGAATGTTCCAACTTACCAGATTACAGAACTTGTCAAACCAACGAATTGGGAACAGGTTCCATGAATATGGGAAAGAACATGCCTCTGCCTCATATAAGAACCTGTATCCAGACTTGATTTTATTCTGAAATACTTTCCAACCACACAATGGAGATTCTTGCATGATTGAAATTGGATAATGTGAAACCTGGTCTACTTTGAATCAGAAACCTCCATACAGTGGCCATACACTGCTGCAGCTTTCTTTTAATTTTTCTGTACAATAAGTTTAGGCTCAAATATATATATATATATATATATAGATAGATAGATAGATAGATAGATAGATATAGATATAATCCATTTCAATCTATCAAGAAAAAACATATCATTACATATTATTTCCTGAAGCAACTTTGCAACCCAGAGGACAGTAGTGGAAATCATAAATGAGATTTCATTGTGATAGTGAAAATGAATCACTAAATGAAATCTGATATGCTCAAGTGCAAGTATGCTGTTTACAAAATAAGTCCATCTAAATTCTGCACTAACTAATTCAAGCAACAAATACAACCATCCCTCATAGAAATATTCACAATACTTTGCTATGGTATACACTGCATGAATCAAGTTAACATCATACAGCACAATAGTTGTGCAAACATAGTTTCGGACATCAGTTGCCAAGTTCACTTCCTTTTTATATATATATATATATATATATTTATAAGTAAATGATTTTATTCCAATTAAGTACCTCATTAATAATACGAAACACTAGATAGCCTAAAGAATTGCAACCAAAGAATTAGATAGCATAATAATGTTAATTTTATTCCATTAAAATGAATTGAGAAACTGATGACAAATCAAAATCTAGACTAAATAACTAGATTTGCACCACCTCACATCTGTTATAAATAGCTCATTTGACAAAGTTACTCTTGTTGATAAGTAATGATATGGGAACTGGCATAGTGGCCTTTTTTTGTAACTTTCAAGTGGGGGAGGTGATGTTTGAACCCAGGTTCTCCTCTTGAGAAAAACAGTAACGGCATTGAGCCACAAGGCTCTTGGCATGACATAGTGACTCGTGTCTTCAAACTTGTTTGGCTGATTTACTAGAATCTTCTAGTATGGCTGGAGGATCACCAGATATGCTTGCAGCTTCACATGCACCTCCTGCATTCAATTCACTAAAACTCCTTTTCTTTAATGAAAAGGGAGAATTCTCCTTTTCTTTGTTTTCATTAGCCCATTCTTTTCCTTTCCTTTTTCTTTTTCATTCGCAATTTCTTTATTAGTATGAGTCTCACCTTCTGGCAGGGGAAACATTGGAGGTTCCCGGCCACTCAATCAAGAAAATACCTTTTCAACCATCTCACTAATTTCCTTCCCCAGACCATTACTGTCCAAAATTAGCTCCCAAACAGATTTAGAAGCTTTCTCCAGCACTGAAGCTTTGTACGAAATCAATACAAAATTATAAGTTACAGAAGCTTCAGTAGTCACAAGTGCCATAAAATTAGTATTGTCACACATTGGAAGCCCCTTCTAAACCATGACATTATAACAAACCACACATGCTGGCAATGTGAGATGTTCTTACAGATCCATTTAGAGATCCCAGGTTCAAAGTAAAAAAAGTGGCAATGGACAAAGAAAGCTCTATCCTCATGTGCATTACTAAAGTTTGACAGAGAGTTGACTTAAGCTTTGAATCACCTAAAGTATGTACATACAAGGTATCTACCCCCATGGATTCAGCCCACATACAGGGTATCTGCCCAAAATTGCTAAACCCACTTTCAAGTTTCATTCATTATCTATCCTTATTTACCATCCATTTGGAACCCAATTTTGGAGAAGATGGAGAAGAAGTTGGCTGGTTGGAAGCGTCTATATTTGTCTAAGGGTGGTAGGCTTACTCTCTTGAAGAGTACCCTCTCTAGTCTTCCCACATACTATCTATCCTTATTTACCATCCCTGTAGCTGTGGCTGACAGATTAGAGCGTATTCAGAGGAAATTCTTGTGGGGGTCTTCGGAGGAGTGTTTTAAACATTCTTTGGCGGCTTGGGAGAAGGTGTGTTCACCTCTAGAGATGGGTGGTTTGGGTGTTAGGAAGTTAGGTCACTTCAACCAATTATGGAAATCGTTATGGAGGTTTGGCCAAGAAGGAACCAGTCTTTGGTGGAGGGTTATTGCCACCAAATATGGCGAGGGTCAAGGGGGGTAGACTACTAAAGATTGTAGAAAGGCACACGGGTGTGGCCTTTGGCGTGGTATTATTGTCAGTTGGGAGAGGTTCTCCAAACACTTAGCTTTTGTGGTGGGTGATGGTTCTCGTATTCGTTTTTGGCATGATAGGTGGGTTGGGGATTTCTCTCTTAAAATGCTTTATCCTCAATTATATGCGTGTTCTTGTGACAAGGAAGCCTGTATTTCTGACTTGTTGGATCATCAAGAGGATGGGAGTAGTAGATGCTGAAATGTGAAATTTTATAGGAATTTTCATGAGAGGGAATTTGAGGATGCCTTCTCTTTCCTAGAACTCATTCAGTCTCAGATCCCAAGTGGTATTGGGTGGGATAGACCCCATTGGTGTCTTAATAGGAATGGTAAGTTTGATACTCGATCCTTCTATCATAAGATCAGGGGTACAACTCCTTCTTACTTCCCATGGAAGGGGATTTGGAAAGTCAAGGTGCCTAAGAGGGTGGCTTTCTTCTTGTGGACCGCAACACATGGTCGGATTCTTACCTTGGATAATTTGATGCTCTGGGGCCTCCCTTTGGCGAATAGGTGCTATATGTGCTGCTATTCTGCGGAATTTGAGGACCATCTTCTCATTCACTGTCCTGTAGCGTATTCTTTGTGGGTGCAAATGTTACAAGTTTTTGGGATTCAATGGGTCATGCCAGGTTCTGTGGAGAGTTTGGTGTCTTGTTGGAGTAATTGGTTGGGAAAATATGCTTCGGACGTATGGAATATGGTTCCTGGTTGCTTGATGTGGGTTGTTTGGTTGGAAAGAAACCGGCACTCTTTTGAGGTTTTGGAGAGAACGCTTGATCAGTTACAAGCACTCAACCAAAAAACTCTTTTTGAATGGGCTAAATGCTGGGTTTATTCAAACTGTTCTTTTGCTTTGGAGTTCTTTTCTACCCTTAGTAGTGCCACTTAAGTTGCTTCTTTTTTTCTGTTTTCAGTTGTTTTTGTTTGCTGTTTTTTGTGTTCACCATCATGAACACCTGTAATGGCTGTTTGCGTTTTTCTTGTTGAATAAAAGTCTTATTACTTATCAAAAAAAAAAGTTTCATTCATTATTTTCATATATCCATCCACATTAATCATCAAAATTGGTTACACTGGATTGGTCATCTTATTAATTTTTGACAAAGTCAAGGAAATTTCAAGGTACTAAAAACTCAGTCACTATTTTACATTTGATACTGCTAAGATAACTTTAAGATAATGACAATTGTCCAACAGATGACCAAAGCCTTTTCACAACCACATAAAAGCTATGAGTTTTCCAAAAAGTAAGTGAATGCCTTTAGTGCGCACCTGGGAGGCTATTTCTACCTCTAAAGACAAATTAAAAAAGGACAAAAAACACTAAAACTTACTCAAGTTCCTGCCTTAGCGCATCAAACAACTCTCTTTTGGTTTGTTTCTCTGCCCCAGGGGTGTTAAGAACTTTACTCTGTTCAGCCATTTTAATAGTAGTATTCTTAAGCTCTTCCTGCAAAAACAAAGAGCATGGACCTACAAAAATTTCACATTAAAATCAAAATAAACCGGTACTTCCTTAAGCATTGATATCTTTGACAACTATTGATTTTAACTTTTTCCACTACTTCCATTCCTCCCTTTCCAATTACAGAATTAAGCAAAGTAGAGAATACTTGTGCTAGAACTTGCTTATGAAATCCAAGAATTTCACTCACATAGGCGGCATCAAACTCATCATGTCACAACACGTCCCTAAGACTAAAAGAATTGTATAAACATGGACAACTAGTTGGCCTAATGAAATTCAACGGGAGCTAGCAACATGAACCCAAAATTTTATAAAATTCACCAATAAATTTCTAAACTTGATTCTTCTAAACATCTAGATAAGCAACCCACTTTAGTCTACCAGTACTGTCGACAATTCACAAAAAAATTTAGTACATCCCCACAAATTCTTACTGCAGAGTGCAGACCACACAAATTGCAATGTGTGATACCAATGCTAGGACTTATACTAAGAACTAGCAGGTATCAACAAAATTTACATAAATACGTACATAAGCTGTATATATAAAACCTCACTAATAAAAAAGACACGCACACACTTATAAACAAGGGAACTTTTTGTTACAAACAACAAAGTCTCTGCACTAAATATTGGGAGGGTTCTATTATCAAAACTCATATGTAATAGACAACACCATCATGTGCATGTGTGCTTATATACATGGACCTTTGATATCATTAAGTGTTATGTATATCACTTGCCCCCTCTCTCTCTCTCTCTCTCACACACACACACACACTAGTATATGCTACTCATGAGTAACAAGTACAAATTAGTTTTTCTCTTTTGTGATTTTGTGTCTAGCAAAACAAAGGCAGTGTTTTTTGTTTTTAAGAGAAAAGTTGACGATAAAGATCCGCTCCAAACATGTTTAGATATTTTCTAAATAAAATTATGTGACAAAAATGACATATTCACAGTACCTTCTATAGTTATATAGCGTGTTGAAAAAAGATATCTCCCCATATGCTTAAAATCAAAATTTTTTAATGACAAATTTTAGATTCATAACAAATTTTAAAACTTTTTTCACTTTATGAGATGATAAGTTGTGATTAGTGTTCTTTGATGTACAATCTGACACTAACAGAATACCTTGTCAGCTCATACATTGCACAAGGCCTTGATTTAGCTTCCCTTTTATAGATTATTGTTGCCTATCAAAGGCTTCCCCGCAAGTGCAAAAACAAAAATTATGCAGAAGACTGGGACAACCTCAACATTGATGAGCATTCACTAAAAATCAGATTTGTACCTGAAACACCAAAAGTTTTATAACTTCCCCTGCAAAAATGAATGAAAAATCAAGATATTCCTTACAATTATCATTACCCCCATTAGTCAGTTTTATCCTCCACTGCTGTAGGGACGGAGGTGATGTACAATATTTATGATAATGATCTCCAAGCCAAACACAAGGCTCAAGTGTAGTATAATTTTTTTTTTCCTTCTTCCAGATCTAATAAATAGTGCCTTTTGTACAAATATTCTAAACAAATTAATAGATTTCTCTTTAACTATTGAACCTCCACAACCTTAACCATTTTCACTCAATACTATCCCCAAACATGGTTTGGTTTTAATCTCCCTCAGTCAATTGTCTATAGAAGAAGAAATATCTGAAGATTTCATAGTTCATACTATTACTATCATTTTCTAGAATAAGGACAGATTGGCTTGTCTACAAGGCCATTCTAGCCTTTCTTATGTAAAAGGAAAAAAAAAAAAAAAAACTTCAACATTTCCCATGCACTCTAACATTAGTAGGTCCCATTAATCATTAGTCAATATGTTGATATGATTACAGTACAAAGTAAAACAATATGGCTTTATCCTAAATGGAGGGAGGCATGAAGCAACCAAAGTGCCAAACTAATTATTATTTGTTTCACAACTACTGTATGATATAAAAATAAACAAAATTACTAATAATGGCATTCTTACTTTAAAACTATTATCCTATGTACCCTCAAATGAATAAAGTTTAAAGAACCCCTAGTAACACTCAAATAGTGCCAAGTGCAAATGGGACAGGAATCAAAATTAGTAAGGGTTGACACAAATTTCATCCAGCATTTTGAAAAAAGGAAACTAAAAGATATGAAAGTGAAACAGAAAGTATCTTAAACTGATTGATATTGTATAGGTTTGACAACTCAATCCATAGTTGTATTAAAACAATAGTTTAACTTGCAAGCACCCATGATGTGTTTTAAGACTAAATTTGATCAGCTAATTACAATTGGATTACTTTTGTAAAACTGAAACTGATTCAAGATATAATTTGGTCCAAAACCTAATCGCTAAGCATTTAAGAATTTTGGGGCTGGTTTGGGTAGAGGAGGATACCTATTGAAGGTTTGATATTTCGGCTATATTTGAATTGGAATACTAGTTTTTATGATTGGAAAACTTTCAATAATGGTTGGAACATAGTATAGCTAACTAGTACAAGAAATAAGATCTATGAATCTAGTCTCAAACTAGGACTCTTGAGTATCCACCTAAGAGGGCAGTATAATACACCCAATGGCTAGTCAAAAGGTTTAGCAACAACATGCGTGCACAAGAAAATTGCAACAAAAGATCGAACAGTAAAAGGAATAAACAATCTTGGGCACATAAATGAAAAGAAATACCATTTCGTAAGAAGTATAGAATTTTACTCAAAGCAAATATACCACTCACATAATGACTAGTAATAGGTTAAAATATAAAATTTGTCTTTGATCTTGAGAAACTAAATAACCTTCACCCAGACTTGGGAAGCAACTCTCGAATATTTTCATCTACTTGATTAGACAACAGCAAGTCAATAAACATGGCAGCAGTTGTTGCGTTTGCTGAAAATCCCTTGCCAACCATCATTTTGAGATATTTCATTGCCTTTGATGTGTCACCATGTTGCAATAACCCCTGGATTAATATGTTGTATGTGAGATGGCTAGGTGAATAACCGTTGCTATCCATTTCCTCAAGCAGCTCACCTGCTTCATCAATTAGTTCATTCTTGCAAAATCCATTGATCATTATAGTGTAAGTTCGAACATTAGGTTGCAATCCTTTTGCAAAAAGACCGCTAAAGATTTCTCTTGCAGTTGTAAGTTCCCCAACATTGCAGAAACCATCAATCAAGATGTTGTAAGACACAATATTGTGGTCCAACTTTTTTTCTTCCATCTCCTGAAACAAAGCCATTGCCTCAACCATTCGTCTATTCTTACAAAATCCATCTAACAAGATGTTATAGGTTTGGGGATTTGGATGTTGGCCACAAGTTTGCATCTTATGGAATAGCTCCAGTGCAGCTTGAGATCTCTCCACTTTGAAAAACCCATCGATAAGAGTGTTGTAAGTCGAAACATTAGGAATCACTCCCTTGTTGGACATTTCATGAAAGATACGCATTGCCTTATCAATTTTTTTACTTTTGCAATATCCATTAATCAATATGTTATAGCTAATCACATCGGGTGAAAAACCCTTCTCAACCATCATATTAAATGTCTTAACTGCCCCATCCATTTGGTTTTGCAAACAATAACCATCAATCAAAGAATTGTAAGTGACTTGGCTAGGATCAATGCCTCTTTGAATCATCACTTCAAAAACATTTTTTGCCTCACTCAACATCCCTTCCTTGCATAGTGTGTCCACCAGTATGTTGAAGCTTCGCACATTTTGCATGATCTTCCTTTGTTCCATCTCATTCAACAAGGTCATAGCCTCCCTCCACCAGCCAAAATTGCATAGTCCTTGAATTACGCAATTGTAAGTGACAACATCTGGCTGAATGCCTTTACTTATCATTTCAGAAAAAAGGTTCAAAGCCTCAGTTACCAATTTATCCTTACATAAACTGTCAATGACCGTGCTATACAGCACCACATTTTGTGCAAAATTCCTTTTTTCAAGCTTCCTGAGCAACCTAATAGCCACACCAGTCTGGCCAATCTTACACAGACCGTTTACCATTGTTCCACAAGTAATTGCATCAGGTTGGTACCCTTTGTTCTCCATTTCATCTACCAACCTCACAGCTCCAAGAATATTACCTTGAAGACAGAGACCATTAAGAAGAGTGTTTAGAGTTATACAGTCTGGCTGATAGCCAAGTTTCAAAATTGTTGC
This sequence comes from Quercus lobata, assembly GCF_001633185.2. Lineage (NCBI taxonomy): Eukaryota > Viridiplantae > Streptophyta > Magnoliopsida > Fagales > Fagaceae > Quercus > Quercus lobata. The sequence goes on along the minus strand of NC_044906.1, from coordinate 14,802,403 downwards.
TATGATAGAGAAACCAAAATCAAACCGGTTCAGATGGCAGAAGCAATTAATCAAAACATTGAGAGTATAAACATTGGGCGAGATTCCGAATGATTCCATTCGTTGAATTAGATTAATGACTACAGAGTAATGCTTCATGCTTGCAACCGCACCCAACAATTGAGTAAAATCGACAATGGAAGGCAAAGGGTGCATGTGAAGCATTGTATCAAACAGACCTAAGGCATGATCAAGATTCTTAAAGGTTCGAGATTTGCAGTGATCTCTCACAGAATTCAACAACTGATTCCGTTTCTGATATGGGGTTTTCGCATTTTCTCTAATAGTAGAACAATAATGAGAAGTAAAAGCACGAAATGGAAGGCTTACTCTAATAATCAAACGATTGCATATAAGAAGCAGAGAGGATGTTGATTTACACATTTCACAATGACGACAGTCTCAGCTACCAGATCGGGTCGGGTTCAGTTTCGGCTTAGCTTCGGAACCTCAAAAATCGAAAGGAGAAATCACGGCGGTGGAGTGGCAGATCGGAGGGCGAAGCAGCGAGTAGGACTGGATGAGAATGATTTGTATTTCTGAGATAATTGGAAACTCGTTCAGACCCTTTTTGACCTAAAAAAAACAATAAAAAATGGTAAGGTTAGACATATTTTGTTTTACTGCACGTGTCCTTTCTAAATTTTATTGAAATTTTTGTTCATGTTGTGCAAAAAATAAAGAGAATTGATGAGCATGTGAGTTTGACTGAAAATATATCCTTATTGACCAAATTAAATTTCTCAATTACATCTATTGTGGTCTTAGTTTTAAGAGTTTTTAAATACTTTCTATTAAGTATTGTAAGGACGCGTTTCGTGGCGGACCGTAACAGTGTCGGGTTCGCGCGTGAAAAGGCCCCTAACAATATCATTTGTAGAGCGTGGGTTTGGAAGGCTAGGCCTTGGTTGACAGGCGGTGGGCTTTTCGTGGTATTCATACAAGTTTCGGTTTTCCTTCACCCCTGGAGTCTTTCTCCTGGAGGTGGGCTGGGAGGCTCTGGTTTCTAGCCATTTTTCCCAACCCCCTTATGGTGCACCTTCCTTTTTATTATATAGTCCGTCTTGGCTGATCCTGACCCTCCACTTGTAGGTCAGGCAGGAGCTCATTTCGGTATCCATCCCATCAACCGTCCCATCTAACTTTCTATTAGTTGCATGGATCGACGTTTGCACCGCCCAAACGTCTTTTCTCATTAACCAGCTCTGGGTATTGGCAGGTGTGCTTATTGAAGGGGGTGGGACGCGCTTTCCTTGGTTCGAATTCACGCCTTGCTTCCCTATGGGCCCCATTCCGCTCACATCCCCTTGAGGGGGCTATTTGGGGATTGCCTACTCCAGAGTGTTGGTCTTCCCGTTGAAGCTATGGAATGCCGAGGACGGGGTGAGTTCTCAGCCGTTCCCCTTGCTACCTCGGCCACTGATCATTCGTCTTCGGCAAGGTACCTCCTCGGCACGGGCCCTGGGTCCAGATAGAGTTTGGGCCGGACTGCAGAACTCTCGGACCCACAATAGCCCCTCAAAATCCTGCTATCCGTCCCCTCGGACGGATAGGAGGGTTTTGATGACATCATGGATCTCCCAATGCCTATCAATCCTTGTCATCTAGCGATTCCCGAGATTTTTCACCTGCCCAAGGCACGTTCCTAGAGCCGTTGGAAGGCGAAACGTGGCCTCATTAAATACGGGCGGCTGGGTGCTTCCCACGTTCAACGGTGTGATGGAAATCGAACGGCGGTGATCTCCTGGCTTCTTTGGGCGGGAAAAAGGGCGTGCAGTTTACCCTAGAAAGTATAAGAGATTTTTTGGAGATGGATCCGTCTCTCTATTTCTGTACTTAAGAGTTTTAGTGCGTGTATCCAGGGTTCATCCGAACTTCCGCCCAAATTCAAGTCTATCTCAAGCACATATAGCCCATCCGAAGCGTAGTTCTCTTTTTATGTAAGTTCCCTACCTCTATTAACTCACGTTTTTTCTTTTCTGGATTTATTTCTCTTTGGCTCCCTTTCTTTTCCGTCGCGGGTTAGGTTTGTTTTAGTGAATGGCAAAGGCGGCTAAATTGAGATTGAGGAAGTTGGTCGATACTGAAGAGGCGATGAATAAGTTCATCGTTGATTATAGGATTCCCCCCAACGTAAGTCTGGAACACTGTAAGATGGGGGAATGGCACATTAAGAGGGGAACGGGCGCGGTTGTAATTCCCGTCCTCGCCTTTGTAGAGGGAGGTATGAGAATCCCTATGGGACCAGTGACAAGGGGTTATCTCAGGCATTTCCGTTTAGCCCCTACCCAGTGCGCCGGCAACGTTCTTAGGATTTTGGGTTGCGTGGACGCTTTAAACGAGAAGATGGGTTTAAGACTGACCCACCATGATGTAAACTGGTGCTATAACCTCCAAAAATTGAAAGGAAAGACCTACTACATGAGGTCAAGGGATGATAGGATTCGGTTGATCCAGTGCCTCCCTGATTCCAACAAGGGACTGAACAAGGATTTTCTTATCGTCTCTGGGGAGTGGCATGATGGCGATCCATGCCCCGTAGTAGAAGGAGAACCAGGTGGGGTATTAGGAATGGCAGAGGGATAACCCTTTAAATCGTTCTAACCTAACTTCCTTTGATAACTAATTACGCATATATGTTTGTTGCTTTTGTAGATGAACGCGCCTATAAACGGCATTTTCATTTAGTCAACCGGGCAGACTTGGAAACCGTTTTACAAGCGGCAGTTTTTGTGAATGACAGTGATGGCCAAGTTCGTGCAGCTCACAAAATACTAGGGTACCCTCCGGTTCAGAAGTCGTTCGGGGACGCGAAGCACGTGATCAGTGCCCGCCGTCCTTGGCTTCCAAAGATTACAGTGGTAGAGAAAGGGTTTTTGATCTCGCAGGAGCCAGCTGTCCCCAAGAACATCCCCTTGGCGGGCCCCTCTTCGTCTCATCAAGCAGCAAAGGACGAGGGTGAGCCAGATCAGCCGGAGGAAGGGTTCGGGGTATTTGACTTAGTCTACCAATCCGAGGACCCTCCGGGTGACCTAGGTGACCCAGCCTTGTCCGAGGCGAAATTATCATTAATAGGCACCTCTTCTCAAGCCGAGATGGGAGTCAAAAGAATACCTTTAACCCCCCTTCTCCAACTCCTCGAGGACCAACTAGGGACGGACACCCAGGAGGCACCACAATCCAATGCTCCTCCCCCTCCAGCTCGGCCCCTCACAATCCAAACCAGGTCGTCTTCCACCAAGTCCCAACCACAATCCACCCGTTACGAATCTCCCACCTCCTCCCAACTAGCTCGGTCTCCTCGACCTGAAGGTGCTGATTCCAAGAGAAAGAGGAGCCCCAAGGGCAAGGACATCGTGGATGAGAGAAAATCCCACCCTTCTAAGGAGAAGGATGAGACTCCGCCCACAAAGCAACTGAAGATCAGACCCCAAGGCAGAGGCAAAGGACCCGCAGTTCAAACCTCTCAAGGAAAAGGAAAAGGAATTGATTCCCAATCCCTACCGAGCGCCTAGCTTCCTGCCCCAATGCTTCACGGGGGTCCATTACTGGAAACTGCTTCTCTGAGGGACCTTGGAGACGGCGAGGGTGGATACGTGGCAGACGCATTAGGGAGAACCATGTTACTCCCTAATGACATGGAAGAGCTGAAGAGAATGAGGATGCAAGAGGTTTTTCTCAGTACTAAGAGATACTTGGGCATGGTAAGATTTCTTGGAACCTAACACTTTACTAATTCTCATCACCAGTTTGTCACTTACTACACGTTCATATTTCTTGACAGGCTCTCCAGGCAACCTATAGGATGGAGGACGAAGTGCATGTGAGGAGTAAGGTGGCCGAGAACGAACGCAAGAGGCGCATAACGGCCTCAAAGACTCTCGAAGCTTCTGAGAAGGAACTTGCCAAAGTCAAGGATGACTTAACGATGACTACTCGCGAGAGGAATAACGTCTCGGCGAGCCTTGCTAGCGCCCAAAAACAGGCCAAGGACCAAACCAAGCGCGCAATTGAAGCCGAGGACCAGCTGCAAATAGCCAAAACTCTGATCGAGGATTTAAATAAGCAGCTGGCCACGGCTCTGCACGAGAAAGGAGTGGCAGAGTATGCCCGTGATGAAGCCGTAAGGGCAAAGCAAGAGGCCGAGTTTGCCAGGAATGAGGCGGAGGCTGCCAAGAATACGGCCGAGGACGATGGTTACAACATGAGAGTAGCCGAAACCCAGGCCACCCTTAAGGCGCAGATCCCTGGTGTGTGTAGGTTTTATTGCTACCAGGTTTGGGAGGAAGCATTGAAGCGAGCTGGAGTGGATGCCTTGTCTGATTTGTGGAAGGCGGAGAGCATATTCTACCCGGCGGCCATCTGTGAGGCCACTTCGACCAGCCCCATGGCTACGCGTGATCAACCCGAGGAAGAGATCCCCCCGCTGGAAGACTTGCAGGCCAGCGGTTCTTCTAGCAAGGCACCCAAAGAAAGAGAACTTCAGGATGTGACAGTGATATCCCAGCACCCAGATTCTGAGGTACCTAAAGAGGTTGCTGAGCCCGTGGTTGGCATTCAGGTGCCTAATACAGAGGAACCCACCACACTTGCGGAGCCGCCACAGGCCACTTCCCTTGCTGTGGTTCCCCAGAGTACCAGTGCTGCTCCTGTTCAGCCTTCCCCAGAAGGGACCATCCTTCCAGGCACCGAAGCTGAATCTGCTCCCATCTCCAAAAATGTTACCGACAAAAAAGTAGAAAAGTAGAAACCTTCGTTGGGCTTTTTGTATTCACTTCTATTTGAACGATTAACTTGTTCATTTTCCTTTCATAAACTTCCTAATTTATTGACGGTTTACAAGCATTTGAACATGTATATATGAAATTTTGTTTTTCCTTTTTCCTTCTGATTACATCGTTAACCGCCCTCGTTGATGCGCACTATTTGCTTACGAACTCTGCGCTGATTTATTTTACTATGTACAGATAGCTATGTATGTAATACATTTATTATCATGTTCCCCGAACCCTAATTTACTTGCGCCCACAGAGGCCTTAGATTTATTCCTAACCTTCGTCTCACGAAGATATAAGCACCATTTTTAACGTTACGCATAATAGCTAAAACCTGCTTAGTGCCTGGTTTTCTTCATCCAAGTAGTTGGTTCCTCATCCAAGTAGTTGGTTTCCCCATAGGCTTAAATCCGAGGACTATGCAATGCCCTGGTTCTGTCCAAAACTTAGTTTTCATTACATCCAGGTAGTTGGTTTCCCCTGAGGCTTGGGTCCGAGGACCATGCAATGCCTTGGTTCTGTCCAAAACCTAGTTTTCATTACATCCAGGTAGTTGGTTTCCCCTGAGGCTTGGGTCCGAGGACCATGCAATGCCTTGGTTCTGTCCAAAACCTAGTTTTCATTACATCCAGGTAGTTGGTTTCCCCTGAGGCTTGGGTCCGAGGACCATGCAATGCCTTGGTTCTGTCCTAGCTTGGTTTCCCCAGAGGCTTGAGTCCCATGCAATGCCTTGGTTCTGTCCAAAACCTAGTTTTCCACATCCAGGTAGTTGGTTTCCCCTGAGGCTTGGTGAGGGCCAAATGCCTTGGTTCTGTCCAAAACCTAGTTTTCCACATCCAGGTAGTTGGTTTCCCTGAGGCTTTCCCCTGCAATGCCTTGGTTCTGGATCCAGGTAGTTGGTTTCCCCTGAGGCTTGTCCGGTGGACCATGCAATGCCTTGGTTCTGTCCAAAACCTAGTTTTCCACATCCAGGTAGTTGGTTTCCCCTGAGGCTTGAGTCCGGTGGACCATGCAATGCCTTGGTTCTGGTTTTCCACATCCAGGTAGTTGGTTTCCAGGCTTGAGTCCGAGGACCATGCAATGCCTTGGTTCTGTCCAAAACCTAGTTTTCCACATCCAGGTAGTTGGTTTCCCCTAGGCTTGAGTCCGAGGACCATGCAATGCCTTGGTTCTGTCCAAAACCTAGTTTTCCACATCCAGGTAGTTGGTTTCCCCTGAGGCTTGAGTCCCATGCAATGCCTTGGTTCTGTCCAAAACCTAGTTTTCCACATCCAGGTAGTTGGCTTTTGGACCATGCAATGCCTGAGGCTTGAGTCCGGTGGACCATGCAATGCCTTGGTTCTGTCCAAAACCTAGTTTTCACATCCAGGTAGTTGGTTTCCCCAGAGGCTTGGGTCCGGTGGACCATACAATGCCTTGGTTCTGTCCAAAACCTAGTTTTCATTACATCCAGGTAGTTGGTTTCCCCTGAGGCTTGGGTCCGAGGACCATGCAATGCCTTTGTTCTGTCCAAAACCTAGTTTTCCACATCCAGGTAGTTGGTTTCCCCAGAGGCTTGGGTCCGGTGGACCATGCAATGCCTTGGTTCTGTCCAAAACCTAGTTTTCCACATCCAGGTAGTTGGTTTCCCCTGAGGCTTGAGTCCGGTGGACCATGCAATGCCTTGGTTCTGTCCAAAACCTAGTTTTCCACATCCAGGTAGTTGGTTTCCCCAGAGGCTTGGGTCCGGTGGACCATGCAATGCCTTGGTTCTGTCCAAAACCTAGTTTTCTCTTTGTGCGGGATCTTGGCCTTAAGGGAGTTAGCTCCTCAGCCAAGCCCCTAGAGTTTATCCATACAGTTAACGTTACAAAGTGCCTAGTTTGCTCTTTACGGGGGACCTTGGCCTTAAGGGAGTTAGCTCCTCAACCAAGCCCCTAATCAAGAAACGTAGTTCCTAACGGAACTTTATACTAGAATTTCATAACCAGCGGTTAGATATAACGAAGAAACTCTACCGACCCACTTCCTATACCAACACACAAGCCCTCCCCACAGACGGCGCCAATTGTAAGGACGCGTTTCGTGGCGGACCGTAACAGTGTTGGGTTCGCGCGTGAAAAGGCCCCTAACAATATCATTTGTAGAGCGTGGGTTTGGAAGGCTAGGCCTTGGTTGACAGGCGGTGGGCTTTTCGTGGTATTCATACAAGTTTCGGTTTTCCTTCACCCCTGGAGTCTTTCTCCTGGAGGTGGGCTGGGAGGCTCTGGTTTCTGGTCATTTTTCCCAACCCCCTTATGGTGCACCTTCCTTTTTATTATATAGTCCGTCTTGGCTGATCCTGACCCTCCACTTGTAGGTCAGGCAGGAGCTCATTTCGATATCCATCCCATCAACCGTCCCATCTAACTTTCTATTAGTTGCATGGATCGACGTTTGCACCACCCAAACGTCTTTTCTCATTAACCAGCTCTGGGTATTGGCAGGTGCGCTTATTGAAGGGGGTGGGACGCGCTTTCCTTGGTTCGAATTCACGCCTTGCTTCCCTATGGGCCCCATTCCGCTCACATCCCCTTGAGGGGGCTATTTGGGGATTGCCTACTCCAGAGTGTTGGTCTTCCCGTTGAAGCTATGGAATGCCAAGGACAGGGTGAGTTCTCAGCCGTTCCCCTTGCTACCTCGGCCACTAATCATTCGTCTTCGGCAAGGTACCTCCTCGGCACGGGCCCTGGGTCCAGATAGAGTTTGGGCCGGACTGCAGAACTCTCGGACCCACAAGTATAATGTTATTTTGTGGAAATGTATTTTTTATTCAAATTAAATATTGTGACCTACCCCTTTTACACAAGTGCAAGTTTAGAGAATTTCTTTTATTATTGTTTAAAAATAAATATATAAAATTAATTGATAAAAGGTCATCCAATAAAAGTTGACACTTGACAGCACATATTCTTTCCGAAATGTTTGGTGGCAATAAAAAGATGACACGTGTCCTATAGTGTGTAATACCTGTGACTAACTTGATTAGTTGAGTTAAGTGAGTCATGTGTATTGTCCATGATAAAGACAAATGATATCTTCTTATTAGTGATTAAAGTCCAAAACTTTAAACATTTCTTTAAAACATAAGGTTTAGATTGGCAGAGTCTATTACAACTTAATAATCACCAAGTCAAAACATTAAATCTGCAAAAGCAAAACAAAATGCATGTTAAACAAAGCATAAATCCAAATGGTTGTTAAAAGAAAACATTAAATTTGCAATGTAAAATGCAAAAAGCCCATAACTTTTCCCAAAACTGCACATACTGTTCCAAATCTATACGCAAAACCCAGATCCAGATTCATTCATATACAAATATAATTGTTGGTGTTATGAAGGTACATTTCTTCCGGATTGACATAAAATTGGTTTCAAATTTCTCCTATAATGTACTTTGAACAAAAACAATATCTCAATAGTATTATATGAGAAATTGGGATGTAGCATCCATCATCTATATCTATATATATCTAAAAACTGAAGCGTAACATTTATTATTGTTGAGCTCCTATTGCGCCATCTCATCGCCACATCATTGGCCACGTAATTATTATTTTTCTTATTTATTTTTTATTCTTATTTTTTTAACAAAAAAATATAAATAGATTATTGACTTTACATATTCATCTTGGACAGTTTTAACATTACATATAATTTTGTCTTTGCATATTCATCTACTTTAATTTATAATTTATTTTTTATTCCTATTTTTTTACAAAATAAATAGATTATTGACTTTACATAGTAAATTAATTATTATTATTAATTTTTTTTTTTAAAAAGAATCACTTGCATTTGAAGCCCCCCTAATCGTTGCATAAAATCTTTAAAAAAATATTTTGAAAAAATATAATCTATAATCTATTATAAAAGTTGAATCCTTAGAATTGATTAATGCACAAAATGGTAACACGTGTCATTTTATTGAAACATAAGTGAATGTCATTCTATTCTCTTTCTTTTCTCCAGCTCATCTTTCTTCGAATTGATTAAAATTTCGGCATTTTAGATTTTCACCCCAAAAGGATAGCATTACAAATTAATTGGGAAAAAAAATAAAAATAAAATTTGGCATTGCAGATAACAACCGTCATCTACACTCCACTCAAAGCATTTTAGATACTCCCCCACCCTTTCCACTTCTCAATTAAATTTGAGTTCTCACGCCCAGGCACAAAACAAAACCCACCTAAATTAGCTCTCTTGGCCTCCCTCTACACTTCTTTAAAAGGGGAATATCAATGCTTTCTATTCCTTGCCCGTGGGGTTGAGCTTGACTTCCCAATTTGTTTTTTCTATCTTCATAGGACCATTATTGGTTGTTCAGGGGAGTTAAGTACTGCTTACACCCTCAAGTATTTGGAACAGGCTAGATGTGCACTGTGCTTTCATGTCAACATCTCTCATATTTCTCATAGGTTAAATTGGAAAGCATGTAGATTTTTTTTGGAATGCAACCAAGAGAGGTGACCAGGTTCTTGCTTCTATCAAAATTTGTAGTTCTTATCCGTGAAGTTTAAGGCACTATAATCTATTCAAATACTCCTCAAGGTACAGGACTCGCTGTCTTTTTTCCCTATCTTTTTTGACATTATACAACAACATATCATACACAAACTTGACACAAATATATAAACCATCTAAGACTAAGAGCATTAGATTTTCATTCAAAGGTTTGATAGTTTTAGACAATTTCTCATCATCCTATCATATTTGATCTAAAAATGATTGTCATGTTCTTAGCTGCATGCTTTTTTAATTTCAATAAGACGGAAAATAATTTTGCTTGATGAGCCACTTGCTAAAAATAACCTCTTTTATGGACTCATGATCAAAATGTGAGATTTATAAATAGAATTGATGAATCATTATCACATTTAGTCTAATGCATGAACTAACATTATTACATATTCTCCATTGAAAGAAAGAAAAAAGAAAAGTTATTTGTGTTTTGTATTTAGCTTAATGGTTTGTTAATTTTTATTTTTATTTTTAAAAAAATTATAACTTTCATTGTTACATTTGAAATTTGTACCCCATTGCGAAATCCTCCTATAGAAATATAACATTGTAACATGTTTTTTTTTTTTTTGGTTTACCTTAGTGACATTGCTATTACGTTATTTGTTGATTACTTAATTATTGCCATTATTGTTTTGTTAGATGGTTCAATTGTTGAATTATTATTATTCTATTATAGGTTAAAGCATCTAGCTATCTAATTTATGTTGGTTTCAAAGCTTAAGCAAACAACAATCTTATCTAGATAAATCTCTCAATGATCATGTGGAGCAAAAAACAATTTGAATTTTGCCAATAGGCGAAGGAAGATCACATGTTGGATTGAATTGGAGATCTAGAGAAGTAACGGGCAAATTTGTGTCTAAAAGCAACTACCACCAATTTGTGGCTTTGCAAAATTTGAGTCTAAAAGCAGCTACCACCAGTTACAAGGAGATTAATTCATATAACATGAATACTCCATGTGATTTTAGAAATTTAATTAGATAACCGAATAGTTTTTAATTCTTATATTGTTTGGATTTGTAATGTTTCACCCGCAAATAAGTAATTAAGTTTTCATGATTATTATTGAAATCTGTTTGGTGATTTCAACAAATGTATAACATAGTTTATGTATATTTATTTCACTAATACAATTAACATGAAACTATATATGTCACATATCGCGTGGTGGTAAAATTACTAATAATCTAAATCTATATATATATATATATATATATATCTAAAAACTGAAACGTAGTATTTACTGCAATTAAACTCCTATTGCGCCACTTCATCCCCATGTCATTGGCTACATAATTATTATTTTTCTTATTTATTTTTTATTCCTATTTTTTTACAAAAAAAAATATAAATAGATTATTGACTTTATACATTCATCTTGGATAGTTTTAACATTACATATAATTTTTCCTTTACATATTCATCTACTTTAATTTAGAATTTATTTTTTATTCATTTTTTTTTTTACAAACAAATATAAATAGATTATTGACTTTACGGATTCATCTTGAGTGGTCTTAAACTTTACATATAATTTTGCCTTTATATAATCATCTACTTTAATTTAGAGGATCATTCTAGATGTTTATAACTAAATAGTGAAATCAATGAAGAATCAAAAACCAAAAACAATGTCTATACATTTCTATACTATATATATTAATGGAAGTTTTGTAATAAATTTTATAAAGCTCTTTATGCACTACATCTTTAGTATCCTTTCTTTTTTTTTTGGGTGCAATTCTTATTTAATTTTTTCAACTTTTAATCTTCTTAAATCACTGTCTTTTTAGTTCAATCTTTCATCCCCTCCAATAATTTTTTTTTTCATTTAATTGCCTTTAGATTTTAAAAAGTTTCCTTTATATCTTCTTAAATTCTATAGTGTCACTTTGTTCAACCTTTCATCTACTTCCACCATTCCTCTTCCATCTTAATTTTCACATAAATTTCTTCTTACTTCATTTCCATCTCTCTCCCCTATTCCTTCCAAGTTGCCCATGACAAAAAGGTCAATACTCTCTCTCTTTCTCCAATTTTGTTTCTTTTTTGGTGGATTTTTTTTATTGATTCGACCATTTTTATTGTTAATTTAATTGTCACATCACATGTGTTTATCTTTTTGGTATTTGCATCGACTTTTATGCATATTTAGGTAGTTTGGTATTCTAATTTCCGATCACAAGTTATTTTTCTTTATCCCATTGGTTTGTTTTGATTTGGGCTAAAAATTAATTGTTTTGCAATTTAGAATTTGATTTTTTTTTTAATCACGATCAATTTAGATGCTAAACTATATGAGACTTTACTAATTTTTGTTTATTATTTAACCCTTTGGAGTGAACAAAGTACTCTTAATAGTTGTATTAGAAGTATTTTGTAATGTCATTTATTCAGAGAGAAGCAAAGGTTTAGTCAAACAAAAATAATCAGGAGGGTGATATATTTTAGCTTTTGCAATTGCATTTTAATTATTATTATTATTTTATAACAATACATATATAGAAATTCAATTCTTAGATTTTTCAAATAATTGTTTATCTGCTAATATGTTTTGGGTGGACGAAATTGCAATTTCAACAAAGAAAATAACCTTAATAGATTATCAACAACAAATTGTTTTGCTAATTGGTTCAATTAATCATTGTTAAGTTTTGTTAATTTTTTAGTTACGTTTTTCTGTGTTTGGATTGTAGGGCAAAGAAAATAGGGTTTTAGAAAGTTTGTTTAAAAATAAAAGAATCATTTTCAAATTTTATATTCTTTTTAATGAATCACAAAATGTTATAAATAACTTTTATTAAAAAATGAATATTTTTGTTAACTTGCTTTTTGAATTTTTGAGAATTTTTTTTTTTTTTCATTTTGGTACTACAAAATTTATATTTATGATTTATAATTGTTCCTATAATGAATAAAAATATGAATGTTCAAATTTATAATTATGATTATAATTGTTCCTATATTACATTTATGATTGTTCCTATAATAAACAAAAATATTATTATGAAATACATTATTATTAATTAAATTAATACAAATTGTAAAAAATAAATTTAATGAGACAACCCTAAAAAATTCATCATGCGCAACGCGCGGGTTCGCGGCTAGTTGTAGCTAATTGCTAAGGAATATGTTTTCCCAAATCTTGTTTGCAGCATACATATATGTCAATACCCGATAGTAAATGAGATAGCATGAAAATACATTAATTGTCCAAGTCATAGCTAATTTGCTCAAAGCATCTTTCTGGATAGGATAGTATAGTATAGTAGCAATATATCCTTAGAATAGACCACCATTGTCCAAGTCATTTGACCTCCATAAATTGATTGTGTAATCCCAAGAACCTGAAAATACATAAGCATATGGAATCAGAACAAACCTTCGCTAAACTTTAAACCTCAACTTACAAACATAGTATTTTTTGTAGTTATAGTTACTAGGAAATGAACACCAAACACTAAACCACCACAAACGTGGACAAGCCATCATTCTTCATCGGATTTTAGCTTTCAGAAATTTGCCAAGTTCAAAATCTCAGATGGTACAAATATTTAGAACTAACATCCAAAAGTTGGGCGTTTATTAAAAAAAAAAATCTAATTTAATTCTAAATTAAATTCCAATTATTGTCTAAATTTGCTTCAACGTCCTATCTAAGTTTTTAAAATTTTTGTTATAGGTGAGTTAATATTGTGCAAAAGACGACGAGTCTAATATAAATAAATTATCAAAAACCCAATAATAATAATAAAAAAGATTAAACTCATGTGCATATCCAAAAATAAAGATAAAATAAAAAATTAGAGAGAGAGGGGGTAAACTCATCTATGACTATATAAATAATTAAAGAAAATCCAATTAGATTCTAAATCGGATTTCAATTGTTATCTAATTTTACGTCATGTGTCCTCCTAATTTTTAAAAAATTTTGTTTTGGGTGAGTTATAATGCTGTGCAAAAGATGAAGATTATACTATAAATAAACCATCAAAAACTTAATAAAGAAAGGATAAAAAAGAGAGAGTAAAATCATGTGTATATAAAAAATTATAAAATTAAGAGAGAGAGAGAGAGAGAGAGTAAAACTCATCTATGACTTAAAAAATGACTAAGTCTTAAACTAATTATAATTTGAATCCATACATGTGTGTAATTAATATATATATATATATATATATATTAAAAGGCAAAGTTTAGAGAAAATCCAATTAGATTCTCAATTTTGCGCTATGTGTCTTATCTAATTTTTAATTTTTGTGTCAAATGAATTATTGAGTGTAAATATCAAAGAGGCCAAATTCAATTGAAGTCCAATTTTGTGTCGCGTGTCCATCTAATTTTTTAAATTTGGTAGCAAGGGAATTATTCGGTATAAAAACCAAAAAGTCTAAATCCAATAAAATTCTAAATTTTACACACACACACACACACACATATATATATAGACACACACACACACACACATAATGAGAAACCATTACATATTTTAAAAATGTATGGTTTAAAAAAAGTGTAAGTTAATACCATATATAATCTGAATTGAATCATGTAATTGCGATTGTTTTTCAATGTACTCGTGCATATGCACGAGGATATACGCTAGTTAATACTAGTGTGTAACCCATGCTTACACACGGAAATTGTCAATTGTAGTGGTGCTATAGGTTATTAAACATATAAAATATTAGTTAATGTAATTTAACTATGACATTGATATGTTCAAGATTTTATCATTTTAGAACTACTTAAACATATTTTGCTTTTTCCGAATTGATTTAGATTGTTGCAAGAGGGAACAAGGAAAACGATCTAAGTAGCAAAACTTGGATGACCAAGCAACTAGTCCCAACACAAAGAATCAAAATGCTGCCACTAAGTAGATTCAACTGGAACAGTCTTAACATCAAGTCCTACAACACGCCTCGGCAAAGCCTTCAATGAAGATCGTAACTCATTTATCTTAGCATCAACAACACTTGCCTTAACCTTTTCACCCTGCAATTCAATTTCACACTTACCAATTTTTGGCAGGAGAGACATTGGTATGTAGTTTAGCATGTTGAAATAATTCTAACTAGTACTACTTTGTTCTTAATATATATATATATATATATATAAAATAAAAAAAACTACAAGAAAAACATTTTCATGGGGATGATTATATATATAAGTAGAGTCAAGGTGAATCTTCTAAGAATAAACCTAATCTGTGGGCTAAAATAGTGGGAATGATAAAAATTTGGAGTAACCTCAAATTCCATGACTCATGTAATCACCAAAGGTAAATATCCAAAGTTTTTTATTATAAACTTATAGAATATATAGTTTTATTGATAAAAAGTTAAACATTATAAATATAAATTTTCTTCTAAAAAAAACTAAATATAAATTTTCATAAAAAAAAAAACTAAATATAAATGATTAATAAATTATTTATTTTTCCTTTTTCCCTCCTAAAATTTTTCTTTAATTAATTTATCTAATTTATGTTATTTTATAAAACGTATGATGTATTGTACGATTCTACTTTTTTTTTTGTGATAATCTTATAGTATTACTTATTGTGGGGCCCAAATGATCTATGGGCCAGGCCTATCTACCCAGGGAGAATCCGGAGGCCCAAGCCGAGGAGGGCTATGGTCCAAGCTCGACAAAATAGCCTTTGGATACCGCCGAGGACAGCTCAATCCTCGGCAGATCCAAAATCCCCCCAAAGAAGAAATAAGGGTAAAGACGGTATAGGACTGAAACTTGGAAGAAAGATCTAAAATATCAAGGAAAAGCTGCTGTTACTGCCATTTAATGCTCTGAACCTGACAGAGCCGCAGTCTTTAGCTTTTACAACCACCCCCAACGACTTTGAATATGGGCTGATGGGACAAGTATCAATTTTGGAAAGATTGACCCTATACGTGGACGAAGGACAATGAACGCAGGCGAATATAAAAGGAAAAAGAAGTAACCTAAGAGAGGGGTTAGGAAAAATGGCCAAAAACCAGAGCCTCCCAGCCCACCTCCAGGAGAAAGACTCCAAGGGTGAAGGAAAACCGAAACTTGTATGAATACCACGAAAAGCCCACCGCCTGTCAACCAAGGCCTAGCCTTCCAAACCCACGCTCTACAAATGATATTGTTAGGGGCATTTTCACGCGCGAACCCGACACTGTTACGGTCTGCCACGAAACGCGTCCTTACAATTGGCGCCGTCTGTGGGAAGGGCTTGTGTGTTGGTATAGGAAGTGGGTCGGTAGAGTTTCTTCGTTATATCTAACCGCTGGTTATGAAATTCTAGTATAAAGTTCCGTTAGGAACTACGTTTCTTGATTAGGGACTTGGTTGAGGAGCTAACTCCCTTAAGGCCAAGGTCCCCCGTAAAGAGCAAACTAGGCACTTTGTAACGTTAACTGTATGGATAAACTCTAGAGGCTTGGCTGAGGAGCTAACTCCCCTAAGGCCAAGATCCCGCACAAAGAGAAAACTAGGTTTTGGACAGAACCAAGGCCTTGCATGGTCCACCGGACTCAAGCCTCAGGGGAAACCAACTACCTGGATGTGGAAAACTAGGTTTTGGACAGAACCAAGGACCCAAGCCTCTGGGGAAACCAACTACCTGGATGTAATGAAAACTAGGTTTTGGACAGAACCAAGGCAAGGACCCAAGCCTCTGGGGAAACCAACTACCTGGATGTAATGAAAACTAGGTTTTGGACAGAACCAAGGCATTGTATGGTCCTCGGACCCAAGCCTCTGGGGAAACCAACTACCTGGATGTAATGAAAACTAGGTTTTGGACAGAACCAAGGCATTGTATGGTCCTCGGACCCAAGCCTCTGGGGAAACCAACTACCTGGATGTAATGAAAACTAGGTTTTGGACAGAACCAAGGCATTGCATGGTCCTCGGACCCAAGCCTCTGGGGAAACCAACTACCTACCTGGATGTAATGAAACTACTGGCAACTGGGCCTTTGTGGATTGCATTGTATGGTCCTCGGACCCAAGCCTCTGGGGAAACCAACTACCCTAGGGGAAACCCAAGCCTACTACCTGGATGTAATGAAAACTAAGTTTTGGACAGAACCAGGGCATTGCATAGTCCTCGGACTCAAGCCTCAGGGGAAACCAACTACTTGGATGAGGAACCAACTGTTTAAAGAAAAAACTATGGCCCGTAAACCTCGAAATCCCTCCGAAGAGAACTCCGTGTTAGCAGACGGGTTAATACCTTGATTGCGCGGATTCCTCGGTCTACCCTCGGACCCCCAGTATCAAAGGGGTTGATGCGATACGGCGCAACATATTACCCCAAAAGCACAACCAAAGTCCCTCGCTACTTAGCTACCCTTTCAGACGAATTATTTAGAGATTATCGTTCTCGGACATTGGTCTAGCATGCATCGCGTAGTACTCAGCGCTTATCCCGGTTAGTTCCAAGAATTTAACTTATTGAAAGTTACCATTGTTGTACTTGATAATATTCGTGAGTTTAAATTAGTAGGAACCTGTGTTAAAGCATTTTTTCTGCCTAGAATATCCTTAAGGGCAAGCTTGCATTTAATATTCATGCATAAAGTAGTTGTTACGGAGAAGAAAGATATGTATGGAGAAATAGACACATATTTTATTAAGACAAAGGAACAGTACAGTGTACAATGAAAAGCTGAAACAAGCTTACACTAAAGCTGACTACATAAGTAAAGGAAAATACAAGCGAGTGGAGATAAGGCCGTGGGGACAGCTCAGAGGAGAAGTTGGCTACTGCACCGAGTTATTGTCTAAGGAAACCATTCCTCCATGCTTTTGCACGCCCGTAACTCAGGCAGCAAAAGAACCTGACCTCAGGCTAACACCATCTACAGAAAAGGTGCAGGGAGCCGGAAGTTGGGAAGCCCCCGCAAAAATCTGCCTACCACAAAGTAGACAGTGCTGATGGTGGAAATTCCTTTTTCTGACATACCAAAAATCTGGCATGACCAGAACCTGCTTTGGATTTTGACTAAAAGAGGGAGGAATACCATCTTCCCTCTATCAAGACGGAGGACTGGCTTGAATCTGTGCCATCCTTGTCCATACCATATCACCTTGAAGATTCGGTGCCTCTGAAGCGCGCGGAGACCTTTCATCCCTATCCAAGCCTCAAACATCTTGCTTTAGGGCAGTGGCACTAGGAAGAGGGATCGCGGATATCGAAGAAATATAGTTCTGAAGGGAACGGGAGAGTTCATGTGCAAGTGAGGTGATCCCCTATCCCATTTATACCCAGAAGTAAACCGGTGGCATTTAATTCGCGCAGCGTCCCAAAGAACGCTACAGACAAAACGTCTTTGGCTCGATTTCCAACGTCGTCTGCAACCCTGAGATTAAAGGAGTCTCGAGAAGGTGCACCTCGAACATTGGGACGCCAAAAGGTACCGCGTGATCAAAGGTTACGGTAACACCTCTTAGTTTGTGGGCCCAGTAAATCCGCGGCCCAGGCCCATTCAGCATATGGGCCCAGGGACAGAACCAAGGCTTTGCATGGTCCTCGGACTCAAGCCTATGGGGAAACCAAGTACGAAGAATTATAAAAATTACAAGTTTTTGGACAGAACCAAGGCCTTGCATGGTCCTCGGACTTAAGCCTATGGGGAAACCAAGTACGAAGAATTATAAAAATTACAGGTTTTGGACAGAACCAAGGCTTTGTATGGTCCTCGGACCCAAGCCAATGAGGAAACCAAATACTTGGGCAAGAAAAGGTTTGAATCCCATAAGAAGGGTTACTTGATAAAAATGTCAGGTCACTTCATCCACGGCTTAAACACCATAAAAGGTTAAGGCCAATAAAGGTGTAAGGAAGGGGCTGGAACGCCCCAGCGCTTAGTCATATAAGAAGGCCGCTCATATGGTGGGTGCCATATCTTCAAATGGTTATTCCTTACATGACATCAAGCCTTCGTTTTTCACCTCGGCTAGTATGGGGTAAGTATTACTCTTCATTGATCGGCCTTATTAGGCCAAGCATTTCTATTAAAGTTATGGCGACGTCTTTTTATTATCAAGTCTTTTGGTCTTAGTCGTCATTGATTTAGATGCTATATAATCGTGCCAAGCAGCATTTGTAGATCTAAAAAAAAAAAGACATAGGAACAAAATATGCGAAATAAGGTAGACAACAACTTTTATTAATATGAAAAATTGCTACAACATACAAAAAGGGGCTCAAACGAGCCTATACAAAATGTGAACTGCCTAAGCAACCATTACATCTGTAGTACAGAAAAGTAAACTGTCAAGCGTCTTTTAAACTCGTCTTCAAAGTTTCTCCAATCTCCGCCTCATTGCTGCTCATACTAAGAGAGGGACTTACTTTAAAAAAGAGAATGAATGAAGAAGAAGGAAATAGTAAGGAAGAAATCAATGACGAAGATGGAGGGAATGAATAAAGAAGATGGAAGACATGAGTAAAGAAGGAGGAGAAGAGGAGAGAAGAAATGAAAAGAAAGAAAAGGAGCAAAAGAGGGAGAAGAGAAAGCACCAGGTCGGAACTGGTGCTGGGAAGACTATAAGGAGAGGGCGGGGGAGGGCACCAGGGAGCAAAAGAGGGAGAAACAGAAGCACTTAGCCCCTGCCTCAGCCCTGACTCCTAACACGCCGGTGCCATATTAGGTACGCTCGTGAGGAGCCGGATGGTAACGATCTTGGGTGTTCTCGACTCAGCCACGTCGAAAGTTTGATGTGACGAGTCCCTGCTTCGGATTTTGACTGAAAGAAGGATGAGGTTGATTTTGAGTCTTCGCCATCCTTGTCCCGATCGAGCCATGACGAGCTTCATCGGAACGTGGCGTTTTTGGGAGGGGTGGGGCTTTTGCATCGCTCGTTATTATGTTAAAGTGTATCACGATTTAGTTTGTGAACCAGTGGATAAAATGAACCCTAGGGGAGGCCAAGTATTTCAAATCTCAGAAGGATGAAAAGGGATTCTTTGCAAAAACAATAACCTCCTCCTTTCCTTCTTATACAGAGGGTGGAGCGGGAGACATTTAATAAGTTCAGATCTCCAAAGGAATCTGCCAACACAAACATGCCGGTTCCGCTTCTCCACCCCATCAAAACAAACCGCCAAATTAAAATAGTCTCGTAAATAGTGGTCATTAAAAGCACGTTTTGGAATACCCAAACGATAAGAACACGTCAAGCGCGAAATCAAAAAGCCGTCTCATAGACCGGTGCATTTCTTGGACAGATGAAGAGCCGCCAGCATTATTAATAGGCCAAATTGATTAGGCCGTAGGACGAGGTTGGACATCACCAAAACCCCCCTTTCCAACCAAGAGGTTGGACAGCCGGGTTTTGAGGGGCTATTGTGGGGCCCAAATGATCTATGGGCCAGGCCCATCTACCCAGGGAGAATCCGGAGGCCCAAGCCGAGGAGGGCTATGGTCCAAGCTCGACAAAATAGCCTTTGGATACCGCCGAAGACAGCTCAATCCTCGGCAGATCCAAAATCCCCTCAAAGAAGAAATAAGGGTAAAGACGGTATAGGACTGAAACTTGGAAGAAAGATCTAAAATATCAAGGGAAAGCTGCTGTTACTGCCATTTAATGCTCTGAACCTGACAGAGTCGCAGTCTTTAGCTTTTACAACCACCCCCAACGACTTTGAATATGGGCTGATGGGACAAGTATCAATTTTGGAAAGATTGACCCTATACGTGGACGAAGGACAATGAACGCAGGCGAATATAAAAGGAAAAAGAAGTAACCTAAGAGAGGGGTTGGGAAAAATGGCCAGAAACCAGAGCCTCCCAGCCCACCTCCAGGAGAAAGACTCCAGGGGTGAAGGAAAACCGAAACTTGTATGAATACCACGAAAAGCCCACCGCCTGTCAACCAAGGCCTAGCCTTCCAAACCCACGCTCTACAAATGATATTGTTAGGGGCCTTTTCACGCGCAAACCCGACACTGTTACGGTCCGCCACGAAACGCGTCCTTACACTTATCATGATCATCTTACTCCCTCTCACTTTTATCTTTTGATGAATTATTGTTTATCTCTTTAATTAAATAATACTATCTCTTTATTTATTTATATAAGATAAAATCTTCTAAAAATTTGTATGATTGTTTAAACTTATATTTATTTACAATACATTTAATGAGAAAATATCTTCTTCTTTTTTAAAGAATAAAACATAGAAAAGATCTAATGGTAAAAGAAGTACATATATGGTACTAGCCGTTTAAACTTTAAAGATCAAAAGGCTTATAATAAAAGTACTAATAAAAAAGTTTTAAACAAAAAAGAACATTATAAATTGAGTAATTATTCTAAATATGATTTTAGGATCCTCTAACTTTTTTTTTTCTTCTCCTTTTTTCTTTTCTTTTCGAAATTTACAAAAGTTTTCCAACTTTTTCTATTTTAGGAGTTCTCTCTCCTTATAGAGCAAAGAGATAATGTTTTGATGGACAATAGATAAATTTGATTACAAAAAATAATGTACCTTAAAGATATGTGTTATAGATAATTAAGTTGTGTTTATTTTGTGATTCTTTCACAAAATAAAATGTTCTGTTTATTATCCAATGCCTTTTTTTTAATCAATTATCCAATACTTTTTTTTTGTAAGTCTAATTGTTTTCAATTGAAAATTATCTTATATAATATAATTAATAACTCATATGATAAAAGCCAACTAAATAACATGTAACACACATATAGAAACATTTTTCAATTTGTAAGGACCCAACTTTCGTTATAACTCTCTTAATAAATAAATAAAAAGTATAAGGACCCAACTTTCACTATAACTCTCTTAAAAAAATAAGTATATGATTTAATTTAATTTTTTTTTAAATAATTGATTTGGCCTTATATAAAGTCACCCAAAGGTAAATATTTTTTAATTATCAAAGGAGGAAGGCTAGTGCTAGCAACTAGAAATCTCATTTAGGCTCATGTAAGGTATATATATTGCCCCACTTCATTATTATCAAAAAGACGAATATTTTATAATTAATTTGTTTGGTGTGTTTACTATCATGTTCACTGACCTCTTTATCTAGAAAATATAATAGTAAGACATATTAATAAATTGAAACTTGAAACTTGTGAATTGATATATGTTTTAAGTACTAAGTTGTATGAAGGAGGTGGGGTTCAAGTGATAAGTTTAGTTGTAATGGTATCTTTTGTGGTATTTTATGTTTTTTGCTCAATCCACATCTCTTCCTATTCACTATTTACCAATAAATTTTTTTATCTTGTTATCTTGAAAAGAGACTGCGAATTGTATTTATGTAAAATTATAAATTTTTGCATGATTATATTATTTTATGGTTGATGTTTTCACCAACTTTAATTGAAACTTTTCACCAAGATTGGCTGCATATAGTTTAAGGGAAAAATATGTACTTATTTTTTTTGTTTAATATCATTCAAATAATATTTATTTAATTTTCTATATTACAACTTTTTTAATTGAAGCCATTTTTCATTTTTTTGAAGTACAAAATTACTAGTTAATATTTTTCTTTTGAGAAACCAATTAATATTTTATATTTAAGTTTTGTTAACACCTACTTTTCAATTGATAATATAATTAAGGTCACCATTCATAGATTATTAAAAAATTATTTTAGGATGTCTTTTCATTTTTTTTCATAATTATAACCTTTTTCTCTGATTTTTAACGTGATGCTAGAGAGTATTTCAATTTTCTTTTCAAAAAGTGTACCACATGACAGAATTTCCTACTATATTGATTGATTAAATATGTCTTTAAAGTCAATATTCTCAAAATTTGGATCCCAATGATAATTATTGTAATAATGGATAAGATAATGGAGATTGTAATATCAAGGCTTAATATGTCATCAAAATCAATTACCTATGTACACATGCACAAACTCGGATCAATGGATCATAGCCGTGACCTGAAGGGATCATGTAAACAAACCAGATGAAAAAGAACATATTTCAGACCTTCATGGATTGTTTTTATGAAGGTCGGACCACTATTTCAACATTTAATTAAGTGATTTAGGATTATGATGGCTGAGGACAAAAAATGAAAATGTGATAGCACAAAGACCATCCCTAAGATCTCTTTTAGAACATGCCTGTCACCGGTTGAGGCAATATCTTGAACGAAGTTTATCAAGCATCTCCGCATACTCAATTGGCGTTGCCTCGCTACAAAATACTTCATCCCAAATCTTGTGGAGATCTGTTCAGAAAATGATTCAGTATTAACAAAAGAACTAAACTTAATCCATGGAAAATTTAAACACCAGAACGCAGATCAGAAATTTACTTTAGTTTCACTCTTTTGCAACAAGGAATATAATTTTGTAGAGAACCAACAACAATGTGTATCTAATTATCCTTTTAAGCACAATAGCCTTTAAATCCTCACAAACTTTAGCTGCACAGACTCACTTGTCAATGAAAATCACAGAGATTCTTAACCATATAAACTTCTCACCATGTGTCCATTCTATTTATATTTCCACATAGAACACATACACATCTAAATATCTAATCAGATCCAGAATATGAGTACATTTATGCATTCATAGCTCAACAAAGATCAGCACCCTAGATGAATAGATTTTGAGATTTCCTAATATACCCAGTGGATGCTAACTCTTGCCTTCTCAATAAGGTCAGAATCATATTTTTTTACTGGACAAATTTAGAAGAGCACCCCCCTTTCTCCCTTCTCTCCTTATTTGCATGCAGGGCAAAAAAAGGAGCTCAAGCTTTCGAGGAATTTGTATCCTAAAGGTTAATGATCAGAAAGGCAGTGACTTATTATTACCCATCCATGGTCTAAGATATATCCTGCAAGATTTTACCTTTTGTTAGTCCTAGACTATGGCATAATTTGTATACATTAATATAGACTTTGGCCCTTAGCTGGAAGCCTGGAACTGACATAATTTCAGATATACCAACTCGTTTCTTGTACCTGCTGTTTCTACCATACATTGGGGGTGGTCCAACCATGCAGGCTAACGCAATGAAAAGCACTCAACCAAACCCATGTCCCCATGGTGACTCCACCAGTTCGAAGTGAGGCTCGAGATGCCTTTATAAATTTGCATTCAAATAACATGAAAATCTTAACAACTTGCACTCAAATAACATGAAAGCTAAAAAGCACTGTAGGATAAAACTTGATATGCTAAAAACATAAAATAAATGACAAATAATCACAGTATATTTATTAGAAACTGTAAAAGCTTGCTCATGTATATTACCATCTCTATCTGTAGATGAAAGGCACATGATGAGCAAGTCAAATCTTGAGACATTGGTTAAGTTTTCTATGTATCTGATAGCCAGATCCATTTCTTCACTGCCAAAAGTATAAAGCACAAGGGCATTAAGCACTATATGGAGCACAAACAAGAAATTACACAATCTGGAAAAAGACATTCATAGATATATACTTACGTGAAAAAGGTGGCAACACATTTAATAATGTCAACTAGTAGGGAAGCAGACAAAGCATTTTTGAATATCTGTGGCAATGCAGTTGGAGATACAGCCTAATAAAGAAAAAATAACAACTATTAGTGGCAACATCATCGAAATAACTGAAACAGGAAAAATAGCATAAAAGAAAGCATGAGTATTGTAACTCGGACAAAAAGGCCAGGAAAATTTCCTGGCTGTTTTACCACGTATGAATGTGAAAACCTCTTGGAATAGTCTCTAGCATTAAAAGATCAGGTCAGCAGATGCTACCAATCAATTGATTAGTTTATACATGGGGGCTATCCAAAGAGGAACTTTAGGTCTATCAGGCATTGTGTACATCAACCAACAATTATGTCCATAGAAAGGGACTATGCCTATAAATATAAATCAATCTTTCATGCTTAGCAATCTATATTGCTATTAGTGTATTTAAATGTGATAACAGAAACATGAATCTCTCTAGTACTAAAAATCACAAAAAACCACTGTTGCTTACCTTCAATAAACGAGCCTGGAGAGCATGGTCATCAGAGAGTTCCCGCCAAGAAGCCTCAAATTGATAAGCCGACTTTGGTGGTGTGATGTTTTTTGCAGCTTCAGCCTTGGCTCGAGAAGCTGCTTGAGAAGCAAGCTCTTGCACTGACTTCATCAGCTCTTGCTTTCCTGTTCTGTGATTTTTCTGAGAAAAGAAAATGATAGAGAGAACAGGTTAAAAGTTAATCTTCCAAAATAAAGCAAGTTTAGGAGAGCTAATGCCTGCCTTGTAAGCAATGAAAGTGGGCTGAGAAACAGACAGGGAGGCAATGATTATTAGGAAATGTAGTTTAAGATTAGTTAAATACTGTCACAACTCACGAGCAAATGGTAATCAGAAATACCAATAATAATAATAAAAAATCCTACCCAGAAATAAGAAAGTGTCTCAAGTAATGGGAATTTTAAAATGGTTTCCAAATTACAGTTTGTCGATGATGCAAGAATGGAAGAGATGGTAGACCCTTGAAGTAAATAAGGAAAAGAAAGATGGGTGGGGGGGGGGGGTTAGTACCAAATCCAGTGATAATGACATCTTTTATGATGCCCTATATCTGTGGTTTGAATCCCACCTCCCCCTCCCATTTTATCTACCTATCACAAAAAAAAAAAAAAAAAAGATTCTCAAGGTGGTTTTCGTTCAGACCGTTTAGCACTTTACTAATTAATAGGAAAATTGTCTAACTAGAATAAGAAAACTTGCACTCTCAAAGACCAAAATAAGCAGAACTGACGCACAAAGTTGATCATCTAATTAAAAAGTGGTGAGGAAGCATATATTTGAGCAAGGATTTCATTATTTACCTTAATGCTGTTCACTTTTGAACTCTGACTAGCAACTAGACGAGAGCCATCAACTTCTTGTTCTTCTATTCTACTAACAGAATTCACACTTTTGTTATCTCTTTCCTCCA
Organism: Quercus lobata; assembly: GCF_001633185.2. NCBI lineage: Eukaryota > Viridiplantae > Streptophyta > Magnoliopsida > Fagales > Fagaceae > Quercus > Quercus lobata. The sequence continues at coordinate 14,777,116 of NC_044906.1, read as the reverse complement.
CAGATGCCCTCCCAGGAAACTGTTCAACATTGTCCTGGCAATGTAGTTTAAAAGCGACATAAAATGAGATCATACTACAAATATTATGTATCAAAACAATGTCACACACTCTTCGGAAAAACAAAATCAAGCTATAGATCAAATATATAAGAAATAAAAGACACACCAAAACACACATCAAGGACCAACAAATCCTATTTTGATTATTGTCCCATCTGTTTGATAGAAAAATATAATAAAATAAGAGAAACAGTTAAGTTTAAGCCAGATAGGCTTTGTAACTTCTTTTCCTAGGGTTTCCTTTTTTATTTTGGTTTTGGGGGGGGGGGGGGGGGGGGGGGGATTAAGAATCACCTCCATGGTCTACATATCCTTAAGACATGTTCATCTGAAATAACTCATTTTTGTTTACCTT